>NC_136494.1:74075776-74135776 GCF_053919585.1 Euprymna scolopes
AGCCTATCTCTGCTCTATCGTCATTTTTGTGACGGGTGCTCGTCTGAGCTCAAATCGATAACCCCTTGTCAAATTTTCATAAAAACAGTAGACTAGCTACAACCAATATCAAAAATTTTCCCACTCTCTATCTGTGCGTAATTCTAAACACAGATATCATGAACAAAGTTTTTTTCATAGAACTGTTTAGAAAAGTGTTCCAGTGGCCTGTTTACTAGCCGATTACAATAACTCTTCAAGTCTAACGTAAACTAGTTCTTGTTGAAAAGCCTCCTTAAATGATCCAAATTCTATCTAACTTACATAATTAACGATTACCACACAACCACCTTACATTCATTAACCTTTATCCTCGACTAGCATTCGAACCTTGATAAGTAGTGACTACCTTGTAAACATGTTTTGAAATAAAAACAAATCATTGATTTTTACTTTTCTTGTGTGGCTAGACAATGAGAATTTACTATATATATATATATATATATATATATATATATATATATATATATATATATATACATATATATATATATATATATACATAAATATATATACATACATATATATATATATATATATATATATATATATATATATATATATATATATATAACAGTAAGAAACAGAGCTGTAAAAGTAGAAGTTTACAAATAGTTTTTATTATTCGGCAGAATATTCCAAAACTGAGGTGCTAGGTGCTCTTAATCCGCGGAGCATCAAAGAATGCTAATTCTTCTCATCAGAGGAAAATAATCAGATAGTGACGCTTAATTTTAGCATTTCTATGTATTTACTGGTTACTGCATAGGATGAAACTAAAAGTCTTATGACTTTTAATCACATCATACACACATACACACACACACGCGCGCGCACACACCCACACACCCACACATATATATTATTTGAGGTTACTATTTTTCCAAGGTAAAGTAACCAGTGAAATAAAACGAGGTTAATACAAAAGTGTTCAATACCAAAGTAGAGCTAGTTACACTTACGATTTGTCTTTACGTAAGCAGTAATGTGTTGCTACACAGTCATGAGACCGAGGCATGCTCATGACTGTGTAGCAACACATTACTACTTACGTAAAGACAAATTGTAAGTGTAACTTGCTCTATTTTGGTATTGAACACTTTTGAATTAACCTTGTTAGATTTTACTGGTTACCTTACCTTTGAAAAATAGAAACGTCAATATATATATATATATATATATATATATATATATATATATATATATATATATATATATATATATATATATATATATATATATATATATATATATAGCAAGGTACACAATAGAAATCTTTCTCTAAATTCCTCCCTAATCCGGTATGTGAGCAGAACATCTTTTAAAGCTTCAAATATTACCTATTTTTATAACGCTTGTATTTTTGCGATTATCTGAGAGACTCGTTCTGAATCTCTCTTTTACCCTCCATGCGCCGAATATTAACGTATCTCTACCTCTTATTTGCCTATATTAAATGTATATAACCTATTTTTATGAAATTTAAACTATGTATAAGCATACTAATGTTGAGTTACCAAACGTTTCCGCTACTTCTGTTTTATTAGAGAACAAAATAGGGGAAAGTGATAGTAGAAAAAGTGAAAAGTATATTGTAGTAATCCTTATTCAATACCGACCAATTTTAGATTTTCCTGCTAAAAAATAATGGATTAAATTCATTAATTTTGTATATTTCTTTATCAATAGCTTTTATACTAAAACAGCGATACTTAATATTTGGGCAAATCTTTGAAAAGTTCTTATCAGGAAAACAATGCAATTCAATTTTATTTGTTTGTGAAATTATTTTATCCGGAATAATTTTTAAAAGAATTTCATTTTTAGAGAGAAAAAAAAGGAAGTAGCTCTTAATATATACCTCAATGCAGAGTAACTTCTTCTGTTTCAACGACTTTTTTCAAGATCAAAATTAAGTTGTATTGAATTGTACGAAGTTGTTCATCTGTTCATCATTTTACTTTACACCTTTTAAGAGTGTGAATTATTTTTCTTATTTTCGTTGTGTAACTAAACTAATAAAAGTAGATAAAAGCACAGATAATATCTGGTAGTGACAAACAAATAGAGCATTTTTAAAGTAGAGGTCAATGTTTATATAAAGATATTGGAAAGATGATTTACGAGAGCCGTCCCCATAGAACTGTCAACTATCAACTAGATGGTTGTAGGTTCGATTCCTAACTTGGGATATATGCGAGTCATGCTGCACTGAAGAGCTGTGAGACAACGAAACAATTGATATCTGGATGACTATATATATATATATATATATATATATATATATATATATATATATATATATAACGAGGGTAGACAGAAGAAGCGAAGACTTATCGGGATGATATAAAGCTCAACAAATTTCAATGGACCTTATATAGTAGACAATAGGAGGGGAAAATGAATTCACAAATACTATATATTGGAAACTATAGAACGAGCCATTTATTTAATAAGAATATACACACATTTAGTTGGGAGATAAATGGTACACTTTATCCCCCAACTAAATGCATGTATATCCTTGTTAAATAAATGACTCAGTATTTGTGATTTCATTTTCCATATATACGCCTGGTATTACCCTAAACCAGTCTTTAAATAAGGTGTCCCCAATCTAAAAACATAAGCCGATTTAACAACTTGCATTATTGGAACGTAATTATAAGGTGAATCTCGAAGTTTTTATCGCGAGGTACCCAAAGCAAAAAAAAAAAAAAAAAAAAAAAAAACTTCCACGGATTAATATGAGAGGGGATTCTATCTTCAAATTGTATTCTAAACTGGGAATGGGGACAGGACTTCTACTAAGTAGATATAAATAAGTCCCTCTTAACATTTTTTTAATGGAGAGTAGATAATGCAGTGGATGTGTTATCGGCAGCTCCAGTAACTCTCGCTTCTCCTTTTTTTGTCTCTCACTCCTCATTTCTAATGGGTGATGTTTCTGACAAAGGGCGAAGAAAAAGCTGGTTCCCAGGTCGGTGGTACTTCGTGAACAGTAGTCTGAGATGTCGGAAATTTTCTGTCTCTATGTCTATCCTTGCGGCCATGTGACTAGTAAGGGTGCTGGAGGTAAACGTTTTCATCTGGGCTTACGATAACGGCCTGATAGTCAGGCACCCGAACCTTGGATTATCCACTAAGGAAGCTGTCCTATCAGCAGGTGCAAAGTACTGGGGTTGCTGTATTGTCATTTGGTGAATGGATTTTGGACCATGCAGTAGTCTCTATTGGGGCCTCTCGATGCCATACTAGTGGGTAATTATTACGGCTTTATCTTATCATGTGCTACAAAAAATTTTTTCCCGTCTTTCATCTCTTACTTTCTCTCTCTGTTCTGCTCTAACCAAGTATAATGACCTGTTCCAAAAATCCCAAAATCCTCAACATGAAATATCTCAAAAACGAAAACACGAATAAACCTATAACCCCATCCTCCTACGTGGACCCCTATTACCAGACCTCCTTCTCCAACATCAGGGGTCGACGTTCTAACCTTCCAGAGGTTGAAACCAAATTACAGGAGACGAAATCTGACATATTCTTTCTAAGCGAAACTGCAATAGGGCCGACCACCTTCCTAGATGAGTTTATAATTAAAGGATACTCTAACTTAACATCTAAATCTGACCCCCAAGATCGCCACGGGCATGGAATATGTGCCTACATTAAAGATGGCTTACCATGTGGCAGGGATATCTCCAGAGAAGACTCTAGTCTACCTTATATGTGCTTCCAGGTTGCACTTACTTACACCACCGCATTTATATTTGCCCTCTATCGCCCCCACAAAAGCAGAGTTACTGTCTTTAAGAGTATATCAGAAAAAAATGACCACATCCTGTCTGCTCATCCCTCGGCTAACATTCATATTTGCGGTAACCTCAATATCCATAATGTGGAATGGCTGACCCACTCAAATAAGATTGATGATGAGGGGAGGTTCTGTCATGATTTTGCCATTGCCTATGACGTCACTCATATTGTTCACGAGCCCACCCGTGTGCTCGATACTACCGGTCAGTACGCACGCCTTCTAGACCTTTTTCTATCCAATTCCCCTGAGCTATGCTCATGTTCCATTCTATCTCCTCTGGGATCCTCCGACCACTGCGTCGTATCAGTTAAGATAAAAAATGAATTATAATAAATCTACAGACGTACCTGTCCACCGTACTGTATATCGATACTCTATGGCGGACTGGGATAGTTTCCGTACATTCATATCTGATCTATCTCTCCATTCCATATTTAAAAAGGATGTGTCCTCTATAGTATCATATGATCCTGAATAGAAACGTGCGTTCTATCCCAACCATTATCAATGGACCAGAGGTAATCTCGTCAGCATCCGACAAGGCCAAACTATTTGGAAAGCCTCATCAGTATGCTCTGTATTTAAGAATTCAGGTGATAGTCATCTCCCTCCTGTGTCATGAGTAAGTTGCTGGAATCCACAATAAATAAAGAAGTAGTCAACCACCTCAGCAGAAATAACCTTCTTAGCGACACGCAATATGGTTTCCGTTCTGCTAGATCTACAGCAGATATGCTAACGGTTATATCTCATAGGATTAGCGAATCTCTCGACAAAGGCTTCATTTCTAGGGCAACTGCTCTTGACATATCAAAGGCCTTCGATAAAGTTTGGCATAAAGGCCTACTACACAAGATTTCCAGCTACGGTATAACTGGAAATGTTTTCTCGATCATTAAATCATTTCTCTCTGATAGGCTCATAAGAGTAGTGGTTGATGGGCAGAAATCAGAGGCCCACAGTATTAATGCTGGAGTCCCTCAGAGGTCTATACTGGGCCCAACTCTCCTCCTGATCTACATCAATGATCTCCCAAAACACATACTAAAATCTTTCGTTGACATCTATGCTGATGAAACGACTATCTATAGCAACACATCAAAGGTCGTAAATGACGATGTTATCTCTGATTCTCTCTCCTCTGATCTTGAGTGCGTGGTACAGTGGGGAAAGAGGTCGCTGGTTACCTTTAATGCATCTAAGACCAAGCTCCTATCTCTACATCATAAACGCTCTGATCCCCATCTGGCATCAATTGTGATGGATGGCTCTCATCCAGGGAGGCCCCATGTTTTGATAAGCTTCTGGGTTTGACCTTTACTCCTGATCTGAAATGGAACACATACATCAAGTCTGTTGCCAAGGTCGCTGGGAAGATGGTGGGATCCTTCTACCGCTCCAGAAGATATCTCATTACTGATGCAATTCTCTATCTGTATAAAAGCCAAGTACGTCCAGAATGGAGTACTGCTGCCACATCTGGGCAGGAGCTGCTAGAAAAGCCTATTATGCCTTGACAGAGTACAAAATAGACTTTGTGGCTTGGTGGGGGATGCCTTTTTCTCTTCTCCGTAACCTCTTTCCAACAGAAGAGACGTAGCGAGCCTGTCTTTGTCCTATCGGTATTTCCATGGCAAGTGCTTATCTGAGCTCCATTATCTGCCCCCCCCCTCGCCAATCTTTTTCAAAAAACACCCGACTAGCTGAAACCCTCGTCAATAATTTTCCTCACTCCTTATCTGTGCCTAAATCAAAACGTAGATTCCACGAACAAAGCTTCTTTCTTAGAACTGCACGCCTGTGGAACTCTGTTCCGCTTGCCTGTTTCCCTTCCGACTCAAGCTGGATGTCTTCAAGTCCAACACAAACAAATTCCTAATGAACCGCCCCCCCCAAGTAATGACACCTTATCAATTCTCCAATACTATTGCTACACTATCCCATTGATTACTGTACACACAATAACCCTTAAAATGAACGGACTTTGACGTATACATGTATATTTGCGTATGTGTAGAAGAACATTTTGAGTCATATTACACTTGCTAAGTTACACTTATGTTAAATTTTGACCTATTAGCAACTGTTGCTACCGACTAATGACCAAAACCAAATGTGTTTCACAGATACAAATTCTCTATGCATCAAGTTTGAATTTATAGATAAAAAATTAACGGGGATTTGTTAGATACCGTGCCACACACAGACAAACAATGGCAATTATACATACATACATATATATATATATATATATATATATATATATATATGTAGATAGATAGATAAATACACGCACACATATGTGTGTGTGTATATCTCTCTCTCTCTCTCTCTATATATATATATATATATATATATATGGTAAATGCGTGTGTGTTCCAAATCCTCCAAATATACTCTACTTTTACGCGCTCGTTAATCTTTTCTATAATAGTTAGTTATTCGTGTGTGTTTTACACGTTTCGCTTAAAATGCCTTTTTTTCTTTTACCAATTCAAGTCATGATTCATCAATGCTCTAGCGTGAATGTAACTTTCCTCATATATTTTACCTGTATCTTCCCTCTGCGTACATAGGGTGGCCCCATGCCAATCGATCGCCAGCCTTTTCTTAGGCAGCGTGGCTATAAAACACAGAACGGTGCCTTAGTTTCAGGAAAGTCGGCCATCAATAACGTCTATTAAATAGGCTGAGTTGACATCTGTGAAACCAAAGTCAAGCCATTGTTTCGCATTTTAAAGTTTGGATTCTATAAACCAACATCTGATATTTTATATTCATTTTTTATAATGACTGCTATTAAATTTTTTCGTTCGATTACTTTTATGTTTGTTCGTTTGACTGTCAAACGAAGGAAAGTTATTATTTCATACATCTTTTTTACTCTCTTTGCTTTCTCATATAAAATGTCAAAAAATGACGTATGTTAGGAACTTGAGAAAATCAGTGACATTAAAAACTCTCGTTATTTATTTTATTTGGCCATCTGCTTTGAACTATTCGGATTCTTTTTTTTAGGTATTTTTCTTGTATATTTCTTTTGTTTTTTTATTTCATTTATTCCCTTTCATTTCTTTTTCTTGTAGCTTTCTTGTTTCTTTTATTTTTTCTTTATTTTTCCTTTTGATTTTTCCGTATTTTTATTCTATTTTTAATACCCATACATTTTTCTTTAACTTCTTTTTCTTTCCATAAACCATCTTCCTTATTTTTTCTATTTCTTCTTCTTCTTCTTTATTTCTTTTCTAAACATCCTTTTACGGGGATACTCTTGTGATCATGTCATCAGTAAAAGATATTATCCTTAATCGGATATGCACTGTTTTCAGTAAAAATAATTATGAGAGTGCGATCTAGATACGCAGTTGATATCCAAACACACACACACACACACACACACACACACACACACACACACACACACACACACACACACACGCATAAGACAAACTGCGACAAGGCGTTAGTAAAGTTAGTACTTCCAGTTAATTTAAAGTTAGTCATGTTGAAAATTTTCGAAATGCATTTTAGTAATTGATCTCTTTTATATTTATCGATCTTTTATTTCTACCTTAAAATAATATTTTACTTATAGATTCTTTATGTATATTTTTCGGTTTGGTTTGTTTCTTTTCATTTATTTTCTTTTTTTATGTCTTTCATATCTCTCCCTCTTCCCCCCCCCCCCACTTTCTTACTCTTTCTCACCTGTCTCTTTCTTCTGTCTGTATCTCTCTCTCTCTCTCTCTCTCTCTCTCTCTCTATCTATCTATCTCTCTCTCTCTCTATATATATATATCTATCTACATATGTATATCTGATATAGATGAGGATACATACTGGAGCGATAGAATCATCCTACTATTTTTCGAAATATCTTAGCAATACATTTGATGTATGTGTTTTATTTCAGATCAGGAGTGAAGGTCAGTCCCAGAAGCTTCTCAATCCATAGTGCTTCTCCCAGACGAGAACCGTTCATTTCAATTAGAGCCATATGTAGATCAGAGCAATTATGATGAAAGGAGAGAAGCTTGTATTTCGATGCATTAAAATTAGGCAGCCACCTTTTCCCCCATTGCACCACGTGCTAAAGATCAGAAGAGAGAAAGAGAAAGAGAGAGAAAGAGAGAAAGAAAGAGAGACAGACAGACAAACAGAGAGAACGAGAGAGAGCGAGAGAGAGCGAGAGAGAGAGAGAGAGAGAGAGAGAGAGAGAGAGAGAGAGAGAGAGAGAGGTAGATAATTGTTGTGTCCGTAGAAATTGTTTGTTGGAATAATAGAATAGTTGAGTGATAAGTAAGCAAGCTGATTGTAAGTTAATTACCATTTATTCACGACGGAAATGTTATTTACAGAAGGATATGCATGTGTTAGCCCAGCCGCAATATTGTCCACCTTTCTTCTTCCAACTCTCAAGTTATTCCTTTGAATCTATAAAGGGCGATAACTCTTACTATCTTTATTAGAGTTATATCCCCTTTTTGGTCGCTAAAAACTGCTCCTTAAAATTGTGGTGCTTGTAGGATCTTTGATGTGGGTTTATTTGTAGAGTTGAAGTTGGTTTGCACTTAGTTGCGTTCTTCGAGTTGGACCTTTCTTCTCATATATGCTTTGTTTACTGCATATTGCTGGAATACTTTGAGTTGAAGTTGGTTTGCACTTAGTTGCGTTCTTCGAGTTGGACCTTTCTTCTCAGATATGCTTTGTTTACTGCATGTTGCTGGAACACTTTGAGGTAAATCGAAAGTATATAGTAAAATCTTTAATGGAATGATTGTGTTATTTGATTGGCTCTTTGGTATATTTGAGTGACGCAGTTGATTGTCTGGCCTAAATATATGATTGTACATCCACATTATAGATTCCATTACCGGAACGACACAATATGTGACCTTGTGTCCATTTCTCTTTACCATTGCGGTAGTCTATTGCTAATTCTGGTTGTATTTGTAGGAATTTACGTGATCTTGCTCCATGATGGTGATTGAATTGGTTTTCTATCGTCCTCTTTTTCTTGGGAAGATTATTTGATGATGGACGAATAGCATCCATAGGTAAACATTTTTCTGTTCATCAGTGCTTCAGCAGGAGTCTTTCCATTTGGGCAATTTGGATTTGAGGTAGTTCTGTAGCTACTTAGAAATATTTCTATGATCCATTGAAGAGTTTTAATTCCAAGAGTGGTCTGTTAAATGTGTCCACTTTGATTGTGGGTGGAAAAATGGAAAACTGAGATGTTGAATACTGCTTTGTTTACAGAAGTTAGAAAATTCTGCTGAGGTAAATGCAGTATCATTATCACAAACAAATATGTCAGGAACGCCTGATCTACTGTAAATTTCTAGTAGCTGTTTCATTTGATGTAGTATGGTTCATCTGAAAGACTTCTGGCCACTAACTGTAAGCATCAACCAATATTAAGTAATTTTGTCGATTAATTTGTCCTGCAAAGTCTATGTTTAAGGCTTTTCATAATTTGTATTATTTGGATTCAAAATTGTATTTTTCGGTTACAATTAATTTTCCAAGTACTCTAACACCTGCGCCACGGGCCCTTGCGGACAATTCTAGTACGAATTTTAGGAGCCGTCAATACAATTGCGAATTACTTAGGACCTCTATCCAATCATGGCTGACGGAACAAGAGCACGCTACCCCCGTGATGTAAATAAAGGTTTCCGCTCAAAATTCCGGCCAAAATTCCCGAGTTCGACAGAAACATTCCCGAGTTCGACAACATACACCTGAAGAAGGTTGAGGGTTATATTGACCGTAACGTTGTGAAAATCACACTCAAGAGGAGAACAATAGTCCGATGAATCAAAATAATACGAACAATCAATCCTCATCTAAAAAGTTTGGAAACGTCTTTTCATAATTTTTTACATAAATCATTGCATCCTGTGTCCTTTCATGCATTTCAACTTCCAGCGTATTGTTACTTTCGTTCTTTGAATTCTTTTTCTCTTACTTTCGTTTTATCCACTTTTTTCTGTTTTCATTTTAATTCCTTCTTTGTCTATATTATTTTAAAAAAATCTTTTTTGCCATTACTCTTCGGTCATCAGTAGGAAGTGTGATCCTGAAACAGCTTTACATTCAACGCATCTTAAAAACCCATATTTGTATCGGTAATGCCAAATATAGTGTCTATGTAAACACTCCCTTTACTTTAATGGAGGGCATAATTACAGACAAAAACATAAGAGTGTTTGCAGCTCGCATCAAATGCAGTAAAATTAAAGACGATTGAATATTCATTAAAGAGGCTTAGTTTACTAATCAAGTATCATCTGAAGTTTTCTTGTGTCAACTATCGTTTGACAAAGGATTGTGAATATTATCAACGATGTCATTAGTGGCATTTTGGAGGCAGTTTAAATTCATATTACCTTTTCTAAACTAATCTAATGTTTGACTTTTTCTATAATACTTGTATTAATCGGACTATTGTTCCTATCTTGAGTGTGCAACATTTTGGTCGGATTCACTTTCAACTGCCTTCGAGCATGTTGTGTCGTGGTTTTCTTTTCCAAACAACAACCAAGATGCCTGAGGACGGTCGTAGGCTAATCCGACCGAAACATTGCAGAAATTATACTCAAGATGAGAAAAATAGTCCGACCAATACAAGTAATATAAACAATCAGCCCTCCTCTAAAAAACAAATTCTGTTTATTTTATATTTTCTTCTGTTCATTTTCTTTTTCTTTCTATTTTCTCTTACTTTGTCTTTTATATTAATTTAATTCCATTCATAGGTCGTTCCTATTTTTATATCAATATTTTGAATTATTTTTCGATCCAATGCATATTAACTTGTTCCGTGTATTTTAATTTGCTTTTCACTTTTATAATTTTATTTTCCTATTTTTATTTCTTTTTAAAATTCTTCTTTCATCCTGTCGTTGGCATATATATATATATATATATATATATATATATATATATATATATATATATATATATATATATATATATATATATATATTTGTTAAGACGATGTAGTGCCATTTCAGAGTAGGATTCCATCGCAGTTTGCTTGATCTATGTTAGTTAATAGACTTTCTTGTGTGCGGGGCATTTACTCAGTTGGCAGAGTGCTTGCCTCGCATGCAAGAAGCTCGGTTTCGAATCCTGGGTTCGGATGTGTCTAACTGAGCCCAAATGAGGACGAAACTCAAGTTTGGACTTCCGGTTTGTTGACTATCATAGCTCTTGTGAGTTGCGGGGTTGTTTAACTGTGGGAATAATTATATATATATATATATATATATATATATATATATATATATATATATATATATATATATGTGTGTGTGTGTGTGTGTGTACTAGCAGGGAAAGGACCAACAAATGTTCCACTCTCTCATACTTTATTGTCATCGAAATTGGTAACATCGCCCGTTTTTCAATTAAATCGACCGATTCCTGCTCTAGTTAGGGACCTCCACCTCCGCGGTGCACCGGGAAGAAACTTCACCTCCCTCTCCGCTGTAACCCAGTCCAACATTTTACTCTATATTGCAATGTTGAGAATCTACTGTTGAATGGATAAAATTACTTTTGCCTAATTATGTTTAGTAAATCTAAAGAGACAAAAATCAAGTATCATGGCTCAATTTTGCTCTAAACAGAAACATTCATTTCGAACGCACCCATCTTATAACAAATCTACAGTTGATGTTATAGGCTATGCTTTTCTGCTTGTTGGACTGATACCTTTCAAAATTCATTAGTGATGTTCAATATGCTAAGCGAGTTGGACGTAATATAGCGCTCGAAGATAGTGCCTTGCGATTGTCTTATCTGTCCTACTCATTATACGAAGCTATTGGTTAACCCGCAGTATTGATTAACCTGCAGTATTGTAAATTTTACATCTAACAGTAAGGCTTACCTCTTGCATTTGAAGTCTGGGGAGGTTTAGCCCAGTATACACAAATGAATGCCACACTTTCGATCGACTAATTTATGGTTTCGTACCTGACATATCTTTGTTTACCAAATCCAGGCGGAAAAAAAACAGAGGAAGACGGATTCTGATGACGACACTTTTTTTTTCTATTTTTAAACACAGTCTTATAAGAGTATGAGCGATGGCACTACCATGTTTCCACTGCACCTGCTGCAGCGATAAAGGGTTAAAATTTTTAAAGATTTTTGATACCCAGCCAATGCTGGATATATTCACTTGTACATTTGCATACGGCCTCTATTCCAAAGTAGAATTGGGTTTGAATATCGATTATTTAACACGGGTGAACATCCAAAACGGACGTATATGATACAGGTAAGTATTGTTATTAGCATGAATAATTCGTGTCACGTTTCGTCGCTGTCATTTTTGTACTTGTTCACGTTAATTTGCATGGAAGTCGAGGATTCTTCCCCAATCACAGAAGAGATAGCATATACGGAATTCAGCTCTAGGCTGTCGAATCAGTATGCATTTAAGTCAACTGATGTGAATCGGCGCTTCTACGAAATGTGTGATTGGAATATGGCGAATATATCCAAGGTTGCTATCCCTTTTGGCTTCTTAGCTGCTTTGAAGTGTTCATCAAATTCATCGGATGTCTGAAAGATGCCAAACTGTTTATCATATGCTTAACTTAGCGTGATTGAAGTTAAGCCTATAAGACTCTAAGTGAATTGGCTGTAGTGCACTCTGTTTGGTTATGACAGTGCTTTTATGTCAGCATTGTCTTTTTACCCCCCCCCCCGAGTGGATCTCAGCTGTCTTCGAATTCTCATATAAATATAAGTATAGATATAAAGTGAGTTTGAAAAGTCAGTTACCTGTTTTTAAAAAATAACGACACAATGCAAGACTACTCTTTGCATTCATTCTATTTCTACCTCCATTTATTTTCCCTCATTTTGTATTGCTATCTATAGGTTAAATAGCACTAATAATTGTAGGGATATCCTATACTATTTATAATAAAAAAAATTCAAATAGTTTGTTTTAAAGCTAATTAATAAGCACGGAAAAAGGGAGTGCGACAAACAGAAGCTAGAATAGGTACAATTAGGAGAACAAACAACGTACACTGAGAGACCGTGGGAGAAATACACCGACATTTAGCAAGTGATTGCAAATTAAAGATAATTAGGACATTGAAAATGGCGATTAAAAAAATGTAAATCTTAAAAGCTAGGAATAGTTTTATATTAAAACCTCATGGAAAAGCATTTACAAACTTAGCTTCAAAATAATAATAATAATAATAATAATAATAATAATAATAATAATAATGATAATAATAATAATAATAATAATAATAAACAGGAAGAACTGAACCAAAAAAATAGCAGCAAAGAAGCGAGAATAAGACGATATAATAGTATCTGAATAGTACAAGCAAAACCGGACATTTTAAAATAATGAAATCCAATTTTATCAAAATGTGAACGGAGGAGAAACAAAAACGAAATGACCAAACCCAACAGAAACAAAACTCTACTGGAGTAAGATATGGGAAGAACGACAGGACTACAACAGAAATGCCGAATGGTTGAAAGACATGAAAGAAGAGTTACAACAAATCGAAGAAGGAACAGCGAATGAAATCAGCAAAGAAAACATAAAGAAAACCATAGAAAAAATAGCACATTGGAGAGCACAAGCACACGACGGAATACATGCATACTGGTTCAAAAAATTTAAAACTCTAAACGAAAGACTACCTCAAAACATGAAAAGATGTATACAAGAAACAAACGTACCAGCTTGGATGACAAAAGGCAGAACTACGTTGATACAGAAGGACACCAAGAAAGGAACCGCCCCAGCAACTATAGACCTATCACGTGCTTACCCACTATGTGGAAAATACTGACAGCACAACTGAGGGAACAAATTTACCATTCCCTGAATAATCGTAGACTTCTCCCCGAGGAACAGAAAGGATGCCAGAAAGGAGAAAAAGGAACATTTGATCTGCTATATATAGATCAAAAGATCCTAAAGGAGGTAAAAAGAAGAAAAAATGTAGCCATGACAGGGACCGACTACAAAAAGGCGTACGACAGGATCCCTCAAGCATTGATAATAGAATGCCTAAAAATCTATGAAATATCAAGCAGGATTATCAACGTGATTGAAAATGCAATGAGAACACGGAGACTGGAATTGACAGCTGATGGGCAACACATGACAGAAATTAACATACAAAGAGGCATCTTCCAAGGAGATTCACTATCACTATTACTGTTCATCATAGTCGTGATACCCCTGAACACTGAGAAAGTACCAAGCCGGATACAAGTTCTCTAACATGAAGGAAAAAAGGACTCACCTGATGTACATGGACGACCTGAAACTTTTCGCAAGGACCGAAAATGAGCTAGAGACATTAATAAATACCAGCATAATCTACAGCCAGGATATCAAAATGGAGTTTCGTATAGAAAAATTGCGCACTACTAGTTATAAGAAAGGGAAAACTAAAGGCGACAGAAGGCATGGAACTATCCAACCAAACGAAGATGAGAACACGAGCGGAACAAGACGCTTATTAAATACCAAGGGAAACTGGAAGGAAAAGAAATGGATGAAAAAGAGAATTGGAAAGAAATACTTTAGGGGAACAAAAGAATTCTCGAAACTAAATTATAGAGCAGTAACCTAAAAAAAAATGGCATAAATACATGGACAGTATCACTAATAGTACACTTTGGATCGTTCATAAGGTAGACTGAAAAACTATTCTATGTAAAAAGGAAAGACGGCGTAAAGAAGACTGTGTAAATGACACTAAAAAAGAACTAAAAAAAGTACATAATGCAAAAACACTAAAAGAATAACAATAGCAGCGAGAGACACCGAAAAACAATTAAAACAGAAAACAGGAAGACAAAGGATAAGACAAGAAAAGAAAAATGGGAAGAGAAACAACTACATGCAACTACATGCAAGGTTCATGACAAAAGATTAACATAACGAAAACGCTTGTACATGGATGCGAAAAGGACACATAAAAGGACTAATAACTGCAGCACAAGACAACTTGATAAAAAAAGCAACCATATCAAAGCAAAGACAGACAAAACACAAGAAAACAGCAAATGTAGACTCTGTGGACAAAATGACAAAAAAAAAAAGACGAGATGATAAACCATATAATAAGTGAATGCAGCAAACTGTCTCGAAAGGAATACAAATGGGAAGGGTAGTGCATTGGGAATTATGCAAACAACTGCATCTCGAACCCATAGGCAAGTAGTACAAACATAAGCCGGCAACAATACTTGAAAACGAAAGTCACAAAATCATATGGGACATCACATACAAACTGATAAACTCATCCCAGCAATCTGACTGCATGTCGTACTAATTAAGAAGAAAGAAAAATACTATCAAATCGTATATTTTGCTGTTCTAGCTGACTACAGGGTGAATATCAAAGAAAAAGAGAAACAGTACAAATACACAAAGCTAGCAAGAGAGCTGAAAGGGATTGTGACGATGCAGAAAATGAAAATAATACCTATAATAGTAAGAGCACTAAACACAGTCCCGAAAAACTTTGAAAAAAGAATGGGGAAAAATTAAAATCAGAGGAATGACTGGAAAAATACAACGAACAACAATAATTAAAACAGCTGAAATATTAAGAAAAACCCTTGAATTTGGAAACTAACGAACAGGAATAGCAAGTGCGGCCCAGACAAACTGCTGCAAAGGCAAAACACGAAGCCGCATATCTATGTTCCCTAACCCCACTCTCATCCTCCCATTACTGCCATCACAACCCTCCCAAAGAGTGAAACCAAGTAGAGTCAAGCAGGAAGGAAAGACAGAGGAACTGATCAGACCTCCGCCATATAAGTGCGAAGAGAACTGAGACCTTGGGGAGACTTATTGCCACTCAAATTCCAGTGAAGGCCAATAGCCGCTGCCAACGAGAAATCAGTGGCAAGCGGCTGCCGAGATAATGCAAATTTATTTGCAAATAGTATCGAAAGAGGCGAAGAGTACTAGAAACTTCGGGAGATTTGTTGTCAATAAGCTTCCAGGGAATACCACAGGTTGTTTTTAACGAGAGATTTTGATGACCTGTGTGAAAGGTCCTGTGAGCCAATAATAATAATAATAATAATAATAATAATAATAATAATAATAATAATAATAATAATAAGTTAAATGTATCTTCGAATTCACTTCAGGAAACAGTCTTTGTTTCGATATAAACGTATAATTCTGTTTGTCAATTCCAACTTAATGCAAATCCCCTTAAAATGAATGGAAAAAAAGCTAGATGGGCGGCTAGCGAAACTTATTACGGGGCGGAAAAAAAGAGGAATTCTATATTCTTTGTGGCAACGACAGGCAGAATGTGTGCGTTTGCATATGTGGATATGTGTATACATATATACATATTCGTATGTGTGGACTAGAAAGGACTGTTTCCACCCTCAACCCCCTCTTACCCCTTACCCTCTACTGACCAACAACCTGGCATTTAACTCCAAACCGGAGCCCACAGAGGATAGGTATTAATACATTCGTGACAGAAAACTATTCTAAAGAACCCAAAGAAATGTGAGTTATGCCCTTTTTTGTTTGAAAAAAAAAAGTTAAATGTTACTTCGAATTCACTTCAGAAAACAGTCTTTGTTTCGATATAAACGTATAATTCTGTTTGTCAATTCCAACTTAATGCAAATCCTCTAAAAATTGATGCAAAATTACCCAAACGGGCAACAGGGGAACTATCTAGTTAAATGTTTGTCCGAATTTATAACAGAAACCAGACGTTTTCCGATATTGACGTAGAAATTTGCCCCGCCTTTGAACGAGGGAATTAAATACTACCAAAGCGGCAGGGAAAATTGCCCTCCTCCTCTTTTCCCATACATTTCCAGCGCCCAAACCGTATGGTGTAAGGTAGACCTATCTTCAAACGCCCTCTTTCAGAGCATAACTTTCGACTTTTACTAAGTAGAATACTTAGTCATTTATTTATTTTATCTATCTATTTTTTTATTTTTATTTATTTATTTTATTTTTTTATTTTCTTATTTATTTACTTTTCTTTGTCCCATATGTATGTGTGATAGTTCACGATACCTCTTGGATACACAGGAGCCTTACACTATCCCTGCATCAGAACCACAGGTAAAACAATTCTGGGCTAGGTGTTGCCACAAACATCAAATCATGAAAAATGTCAATTACAAATAATCCAAACCTTGGGACCCAGAAGAAAGATCTGGGTGCCATGATCGGCAGGTACTCCTTCGGTGGCCAGCATAGGGGACCCGGTCGTCATCCTGCGAATGTTGGCCAACTTTCTAGTTTCAGAAACTCAAATGACATGGACGCTGAACAGGTAAGTATAACCTCTAATTTCAGGGAACAAAATGATACCGAACAAACACAACACAGTCATGATAACCATCAAAAGAAAAACAAGCGACGAAAGAAATGGACAACAAAGGAGAACAGACTCGTAATGGAATGCTACTATAGAAGCCATCCTAAATATAGATATGGAGGTTACCGGAAACGAATGAAAGAACTATGGGACCTATCCAGTGACTACCATACGACAGAACAAAGAATTGCGGACCAAGCAAGACTGCTACTCAAGAAAGGCTGGCTCTCTAAACTAGAACTAACAGAAATACAGCGAAAAATAAATGATGGAATTGAACAAGAAGCACCCCCAATGGAACAGAGTTCCTGTTGTTGGAGTTTATAATAGTCAAAAAATAAATTTCTATGTGAATAAACAGAGATGAAAAAGTCCAGTCTCTGAGTTTAACCAAGGGAAAAGCGATTTGAAGAAGTAAAGAAAGATAGCAAGCACTGGACTGAGTTAATTGAAGGGTGAAGGAGGGTATTGACCCAAAATCAAGGCATTTAAACACTGCGGGATACGGGAGAATGATGCTCCGGTTGTCATGACAAACTATTCTTGTAAAAATAGTAATTAGGACAGTGCGGGGACGAAGTGGAATAGTTTAGTGGATGCTGTTTGGTGGAATAATGAGCAAACTTAACGAGATTGAAGCAAGAACATTTTAAAAAATGGGGTCTGTACGCTTATTTCGAGAAAGAATTTATCTGAAAGATTGGATAAGTCCAGTGTAATGGTTGCGGAAAGATTGGAGAAGTCCAGTGTAATGGTTGCGGAAGGACTGAAGGAGAATTAGAGGAAGAATATATATGTATAGAGAAATTAAGCTACGCAAAGTTTTCATGGCCCACACATAACATATTATGTTACAGACGCTTGTTTGATTCTTGTAAAAGTTACCCACGCTGAAAATCAGTGGTGCCATTAAACAGATTGGTACGTATATATATATATATATATATATATATATATATATATATATATATATATATATATATATATATATCCACCGTTTGAAAACATTGTACTTTAGAAAACATAATTAAAATACAAAGACTAATCAAAATGCAGATAAGACACATTTAAAATTATTATTTTAGACCCATAAAAGGCTCATCAATATTAGTAAATAAAGAAAAAGATTTTTACGTTGGATGTTGTTATTAACCCATACGAAATCTTCTGATGTTTTTGAAGTTCCATGTTTTTTTTATATGTGCCATAACGTATGTATGTTTTGTACACAAAACTGTTTGAAAGCATAGTAATTGAAGAAATATAAAACCGGGACATAGAGCAATCAAAATGCAAATTTCCTTCATATAAACATACATAATTATTTAAAACTGAAATTTTCGACCGATATTAGACTCTTCAACAATCGACACTATTTTTTTTACGTCGCAGGTTGTTAACACGTACTAAGCCTTCTATTGTTATTTAAGATCAAAATGTGTTATATGTCCCAGCAAGTAGTTTTGTTTATGCCTGGTTAATTGAAAACTCTTCTACACTGCAGAAATATGAATATTGTTTGTCGGATGATTACTTTAATTGGAAAAAGAAGCTGGATTAAATAAATATATAATGCAACATTTGAATATTAAATAAATTTATAAAAAATATGCATTTTGATTGATCTGTAGTGGAATGGGGACAAAAATGGATGGTCATATTCAATGCTGCCAAGACTAAACTGAGTTCCTTCAATAATTACAAGAAACCTTCTCTGCCACCAATAGCAATGACCACTGACTCTTTATCTGAGAGTACATCTTCAAACTGCTTGCCCTAACATTCACAGGAAACATGAGTTGGAACAATTACATTGAAAGCATTGCCAGGACCGCTGCGAAGAAGGTAGGCTCTCTCTCTACCGTGCTAGAAAACTACTAACACCCGAAAGTATCCTGTACCTCTATAAGGCCACTATTCGCCCATATATGGAGTATTGCTGTCACATTTGGGTTGGTGCATCTGCTACTAGTGTCTCGCTTCTAGACAAGGTTCAAAAGAGAATCGCCAATCTGATAGGCCCTGAACTGGCATCTAAGCTTCAGCCCCTGTCCAATCGACGGAATGGTGCATCTCTCTGCTTGTTCTACAAGTATTTAATGGTGAATGCTCTGGCGAACTGCAGACACTTGTGCCCCCACAACGTAGACACCCTTGACAAACCCGACAGGCTGCTAAATCCCACCCACACACAGTAGAGATCTCTAGATGTAAAATATCTTTCTACTCCAGTAGTTTCTTCCCCAGAACTGCTAGACTCTGGAATTCCATTCCAGGGCCCTGTTTCCCCAACTGTACTGACATGCAGAAGTTCAAGTGTAACGTGAACCGACACCTTGCTCCCCAAATCCCAACATAGTACCCCAGTAGTTGTGGCCCCTGATAGTAGCCCCCTACACCAAAGTGGCAATTTGCCTTGTTTTGGGTGAAAATGTAAAAAAAAAAAAAAATAAGCATCTCGAAAACTTTCTGCGTTAGAAATGCTTCTAAAACTTTAGCGATATCAAAAATTTCTTCAGCGATTTCATCGCCATCAAAACACATGGTATTTACGTATTAGCATAAATACACTTGTTTTGCTTTGGCAATACTGTGTTGATTCTGATACTTCTTATTTTGATTAATAAATTTTTGTGTGAGCCGAGTTATCTTCATCTGAATTTATAAGTTAAATAAATAAAATCCTTATATATATATATATATATATATATATATATATATATATATATATATATATATACCAGCATATATATATACTATATATATATATATATATATATATATATATATATATATATATATACTAGCATGGGAAACGTGTGAAATATGCTTAAATATTGTATTTTAATTTTCCCAGATTTCATATATATTATTATAGAGCCGTGATTTAAAAGTAAATTAAAAAAAATTACTTAGGTGCCATAAACTAGAATCGAAACCGAAACTGTAACATTCAAAGCTGGTGACTTTAGCACTGTCCGTACGTGAAACACATATAAATCGATTAAAAATAAAAATGAAAACTAAACTAAGATGAGTGTACAAAATGTTTAAAGATTTTTTCAATTTTGGCCGCTCTACGACTTTTAGTTTCGGAGGAGATTAAGTTTGAAAATATAGAAACAGTCAGACCGGCAGACAGACCGACAGGCAGCCGGCTGCTTATATATATATATATATATATATATATATATATATATATATATATATATATATATATATATATATATATATAAATGGGTTAAGAAATTCCAACGAAAGAAAGATGTATATTTAAATAAGGGAGTAGTCACCAACAATGTGTATTTTTTAACATTATTTTATTATTCCGTGTCTTGGTTTTTCATTGAGAATTATGTTTGAATCATTGTAATGATGTTTTTAAGTCATTGGAATCGTTTACGCGCGTTTCAAACGCATCACAGACCGTCTGAAACGCGCGTAAACGATTTCAATGACTTAAAAACAGTATTACAATGATCCAAACATAATTCTCAATGAAAAACCAAGACACGGAATAATAAAATAATGTTAAAAAATACACATTGTTGGTGAGTACTCCCTTATTTAAATATATATATATATATATATATATATATATATATATATATATATATATATATAGATATATATATGTGTGTGTGCGTGCGTGTGTGTGTGTGTGTGTGTATTGTGAATCATAACAATTAACTTGACCAGAAACAACTCATTCTCTTTAGCACTAGTGGAAGACTGAACAGGCATAACTTTATCACAAAAATACATTAGCACTCGTATACTAAGGCACATATTCAGATTTGTCGTAGCAGAGGTAAATTTGAAGCAACCAGTTCAACGGTTAATGCACCGAAATCTTCACAGGCTATGTCATCTATGACTCGAGATAATGGGATCATAGTTATCAATAATATTTACGGACTGTTGAAATTTGTTGCACACGATTTGTTTCTCTCCGTTCATCCATTTGTGGTGTGAATGGGGTTTGAACATTTAATTCGTGAATTGAAACAGAAGCCATTCCGCTTCTAAAACAGCGATCATCCAGAAAATAACCTCCGCCCGCGTTTGGACTGCAATTCCCAAAATTACGCTTGACACAATCTGCAACGAACCAGATATGTCGATATCTGTTGCTGAGGTCGATGGAATTTATAACCCAAGAAAATATTTAACCTTTTACGCAATCCCCTTTATCAATATAAGCCAGATGGAGTACTGCAATACTATCCAGGAAGTTTCCGTTCGGGCCACGCTTTCTAATATTAACAGATTACAATAAGTTTCCAGACATTTTTTTTCGTATAGAGGCTTTTATTGACAATACACACATGGAACTCTAATTCCTTTCTAAGTAATCTTTTATTCCTATATTATTTTATATAATATTATTATTGCACTTATTGTACTATTTCAACAACTAGTGGAAGGTCAAAAGAATGACCTCTTGTGTGAGCGTGTCAATGATCCTCGTCATAGACTCTTTCGTCTCCTCAAGTGTCCCATAACGACAGCTTCTAAGATTTTCCTTTAGCTTAGGGAATAACAAAAAGTCACACAGATCAAGCTCTGGACTGGTCAAATAATCTATAAGCAAATCTTTTACATCTTCGGTTAACATCGTACAAAAACGACTTTGTAATCTAACGGGGAAGACATCTTTTTTCCTCTTTCTCACGGAAGAGACGTTGCCTATAATTTCTCTACTGTATCGTAAGGTTTGTGTAAGGTGCTCAAGGAAGCTCAAATCTCTGACCCTCCTGAAGATGAAGTAAGAACTTGCCATAAGTCAAACCAGAGCAAATAGCTTTTCTCTATCTGACATAACATAAACAAAACGTAGATGAACAATTGTTTTCTAGAACATCCCAAACATGATCGTCAAAGCTAATTAAACGAAATATTTGTTGAACCGTATATTGAGATAATTCTTTCCTCTAAAATAATTTTTTTATTTTCTATGTTTTTTTTTACACCATCCTTTATTAGAGTTCAACTTACAATCGTTTCTACCTTTATTCTTACTCAAGTGTCACTTGAGCCTTGACAAGTGGTGATCTCTTTGGAATATATATATATATATATATATATATATATATATATATATATATATATATATTAGTGATGGGACAATTCCAATATTTTTCCCGATTCCGATACAATTACCCATTCCGAGCTAAATTTCCGATTTCGATTCAATTACCGATTCCGATTCCTTATATATCTTTAATTATAAGACAATGAGATTGTTATTTCCACCGATTTTCGTAAAAACACATGTCGAATATATGCAGATATTTTTGTAAACGTCAAAATACACGTGAGATGGATGATCTATCAATTTTAGCTTCACTGGTAATTTAACATCAATAAATATTTATTATTTTATCATTATTACCAGCAATGGAAGATTTTACTTTCAACAAAATCAAATAAAAAAAGACAATAAAAAGAATCGTTTTGGCATCGGAAAATAGGCATCAATTTTTCCGATTCCGATGCCCACAAATCTTCCGATTTTTTCGATTCCCGACTCCGATTAATTGTCCCAACACTAATATATATATATATATATATATATATATATATATATATATATATATATATATATATATTATTTGTAGTCATCGACATACAGTCCTGTTTCTTTGTATCACAACTCATTCGTGCCTCTAGACTAGGACCTCTCCCAAACCGAGCAGTGAACCTAGAACCATCGCGTTGACAGTCAGCAGTTCTACTGATCAACCCACGGTAGCGGCGCGTTTAAATTATCTCGTCAAATTTCTATTTAAACAAACATTTGCCCACCACTTGTACAGTGCTCTAACCGCTTGTTTATAAACAAACAGTGAGTGTCGCATTTTTCAGCCAATTAAGTAGCGGGCGAGATAATTTAGGACATTGCTCTACCCAAACAGAGGGGCTATATATATATATATATATATATATATATATATATATATATATATATATATATATATATAGACATATATATATATAGACATATATATATATATTTATTTATTTATGAGTTTGTTTTTGAAATATGGTTACTTTCAATTTATGCAGTTTTAGTTTAACGGGTATAGATTGTTATTTTTAAACCATTCACCGTAAATTTTTAGTTAAGCTCAATATATATATTTTATAGGTGCAGAGCATATATAATATAAAAGTTTGTTGAAAATTCAAAGACTCACGTTTTCTTTTTTATAACCTTCCTTTATTTCCTGGATTTTTCCATTACACCTGTTTCATTAATGGGTAAAATTGCCTACCCATTAATGAAACAGCTGTAATGGAAAAAATCCAGGAAATAAACGAAACTTATAAAAAAGAAAACGCAAGTCTTTGAATTTTCAACAAAATTTTACACTATATATATATATATAATTATTTTTTACTATAATAATTAAATACCTACAGACACTAGTGTTTCATCCTTTTGGGATTCTTCAGTGCAGGGTGTCACGATTACTACCAGTCGAACGATTGGAACCCCGCGACACGAGACATCTCTGGCTCGATTAGCGGAGGCCGTATCCATTCGGCTACCATGAACCGTGTGAAATAGCGTTGAATTTTAAACATTTTAATTTAAATGTTCATTACGTCAGACAGACAGTGATCAAATCGTTATACGATGATCTACGCATAAGAGCTAAATTGACCAACTTTTAATTCAACTGAAAGTGCTCAACGATAAGAAACGAATTTCTTAAAGGGGCTGTATAAACTAAAGACTTATACGGTGTTGCCTGGTATTAAATGCAACGTATAATTCCTTTAAAAATAAAGTAAAAAGAAAAAAACAAAAAGAAATGGAAATGCATGCAAGTATCATGCTTTTTTCTACACAGTTCACTTCTTGTAAGTAAAAACAAACATACTCAATCTTAGATTGAAACCAAAACCTAAAGAGAGTGAGTCGAGTACGATAACCATTAGGCTAGCTTGCCACGTTTGTAAAAAGTGTTTTCCACCTTACTTATTCGTGCATGCGTAGTCGTGAAACATTTTTACAACAGATAAAAATTTGATGACCCTACCTCACTTACAAATTGCCCAATTTGATCATTTAGCAGCACATTTTTCCGGATGCAAAAACAGTTATAAAGTTTTTCACATGTCTGAATACCCTATATACTAAATTTCAAGTCTTTAGATCAACCATTCGTTGAGTATATAGGTTGAGAGTTGTCCCCACACACTTATATATATATAAACTAGAAGGTTACTCAGAAAGTCACACACATACAAAAAAAGAAATCGAATCAACTCCTCTGGTCGGATTTTATACCGGGTTTTTATTGTCAGAAATAGATAATTACAAAGTTAAAACAATCTGTAGAAAGATACAATGTCGAAGCAACAAAACAGGGTAATATACAGTGCCGGCAAAAAGAAAGTCCGCGCTCTATATTTGTTTCGAAAACTGAAAATATAAGCTACATTTAATGTAACTGTTTAAACAACTTATACCTCATTTGATTGGCCTTTTATTCCTTTATAAGTTAACCTGTTCATATTTGACTTTTAATTTAAATATCCTAGTGTTCACGTCAGTTTAAAAAAAAATAACTTCAAATTGAGGAGGCAAAAAGAAGTCCGCAGCAACAACTTTAAAAGCAACTTAAATTATCGCCCCTAAATAAGTTAAAAATATTCACCAATAGGCAACATAGCATCTCTAATCGTAATTGTTGTTGTTCCAGGGTATAAAACACAACCTTTAGTCCATATACCACGATTTTCTCTTAGTGATCGTCAGGAGCTCATTAATCTTCACCTTTCTGGTTTAGAAATCGACCGCAGATTGAAATGTGATTAGAAAACGGTACGAAAGACTGTGCAAAAGCACCAAAACACCGGCAGTGTTCGTGGTGCCTCTAAATCTACTCGTACTAGAGTTACTTTGAACAGGGAAGACAATGCTACAATGATTCGCAGCCTCAGAAAAAGATTTGAAACGGCTCCCCAAATCCAACAAAGTGCAATCTTGTTAAACGTGCTCTCTTTCTACTGTCAACAACAGATTAAAGGAATTTAATTTGGGAGGATATGTTGCAAGACGCAAGCCAATAATTTCTGTAAAGAACAGAAAGCGCCGTCTGGACTTCATCAGATTCAATGAAGATCATGACTCTTCATATTCGTCAAAAGTGCTTTTTAGCAACGAAAGCAAGTTCAATAGGCTAGGCAGTGATGGTAGGCAGTACATCCGTCGGAGGAAAGATGAAGAATTTAATCCTAGGTGGTGGAGGTTCAGTTTTTGTGTGGGGCGTTATTAGTATCAATGGTCCTGGACCTAAATTTCGCTTGCAAGGTCGAATTAATTCGAGCAAATACATTAATATATTGACTGAGCATTTTTCCCTACTTTAGTCGGAATTTGAATGATAATCCCATCTTCATGCAGGATAATGCCCCCATTCACACAGTTGGCAATGTCAAGAGGTTGCTGGAAGAGCATGATATTCCGGGTTTGGATTGGGCTGCACAATCTCTAGACCTCAATCCTATTGAAAATGTATGTCATCACCTCAAGTAACAGCTACACAATGATAAAATTTCAAATTTGGAAGAACTTTGGACAAAAATTAAAGAAAGGTGGAATGCTCTTTTTCCGGAGTATTGCTACAGTCTAATTCAAAGAATGACTAAAAGATTGCAGGCTGTCAAATTGCAGAAGGGCTATGCTACTAAATATTAACTAGTTCATTGTGTTCCTGTTGTATTTGTGTTGCATTAAGTCCTAAAGTTACATTTAAATAACAATTTTCCATTGTGCGGACTTTCTTTTTGGCTCCTTAATTTGAAGTTATTTTTTAAAATTGAATACCTCAATTAAAAGTCAAATATGAATACGTAAAATTATAGAAGAAAAAAAGGTGAATCGAATGAGGTATAGTTTCTTTGAACAGTTACGTAACATTTAGCTTATATTTGCAGTTTTTGAAAAAAAATTAAGTACGGACTTTCTTTTTACCCCTGTGTATATCTGTATATTGATGTATATTTATAGTGCATCAAGTGAAAAGTCCGTTAAAGAAATACCCCTTTTTCGCATACTGGTAATAGAAACGCGTCCATTGTTTGTTTATTTTGAATATTGGATATTGGATAACAATCTCATTGAAATTAGCAGCACAGGTCAGCTCGTATTTCCCTTCTGTTTTTCTGCGATACCCTTTCTTGCTCTCTGCTTTCAAAGAAGTTTGCAGTCAGCTACAGTTACAGTGCGCAGGTGGTCGGTGGAGATTAATGAGATGAGAGTTCTTGCATTATGACGTAATTGATGTGCGCCAATGTGGAGAGTTCATTTTATCAGCTTGCAGTGAGCAAGTTTGTGCAAAGTCCAGTCTCGACTTTTTCTCCCTCTGTATTATTCTTCCTCACTCTATTCTTCTCTCTCTCTTTTTTCTCACTCTTTTCTGTCTAAATTTGCTCGTGCACGTCGTTATATAGATATGTAACAGGGTAGGGTAGGGTCGGGCGCACACTCTAGCCAATGGGATATCGCCTCGCCACGCTTAGTCTCTTTTCTATTGACTAATTGCTAATCTTACGTAAGCATCCCCCGTGGGTAATTTTCCATCTAAGAATTTCCCACGTCAGCATATTCTGTGAAAAGTGACCCAGGGTCATCCTTACATAAAGCCCAAACCAAAACAATATTTCAATGCTAATTCCCAGTATATCGTTGATTCATTGGCAAAACAGTATTGGTATTTAATTGTTATTATCAACTACATCCATTCAGCTGCAATTAATTTCCTTATCTTTTAAATTGCGTCACCAACTAAAAAGAGGAAGTCAGCAAAACAATCAGGAATTGCGCATTAATTGCGGACTATTATCCTCATCTTTCTTAGTTGTTGTTTCCTGACGTTTCGGCCAACTATTCCTCCGACTTTCGTCAGGTGTTAACCGCGACGGAATAGGAACTCCGAATCTCCTAACTTCGTTCTCAGCAATTACTGCCTTCCATAGTTGTTGTCGTTACACTACGTTTTTGCCCAAGTAAGCCTCTGGCCAGCTTTGGATAGGATTGAAACCGCTATCTTCAGACAATTCTCATCTGGAACTTTAGAGATTCAACGTCTCTATCCATTGCGTCATGGTTGGATATTTTGGTCTTATAAATCCATGTTTTTTTATTGAATATCTGATCTTCCATGGTCGAGTCCGCACCGAATGGTATATATATATATATATATATATATATATATATATATATATATATATATATATATATATATATATATATATATTATGTAATTGGAATTCATTATTGAGATGAGTATTATTTATTAATTTATTCATTGCAGACAATTATCCTCATCTTTTTTGGTTGTTGTTTAACGACGATTCGGCCAACTTTTCCTCCTGCTTCGTCAGGTGGTATGCAGTTAGGAGATTCGAAGTTCCTATTCCATCGCGGTTCCCACCGGAGGAATAATTAGCCGAAACGTCATGAAACAACAACTAAGAAAGATGAGGATAATAGTCCGCAATAAATAAATTGATGTATATGCGAGTACTGTGTTTGTTCTAAGCAGTCCACTTCTTGTAAGTAAAAAAATAAATTCTCGAGGTTAGATCGGAACGAAGACCTAAAGACAGCGAGTTTAGTACGATAACCATTAGGCCAGCTTTAGACGTATCTAGAAAGTGTTTTCAAACCTACTTATACTTAACATATGAAATCTGCTATGTGAACCATTCAGGAGCGCGCATTCATGAAATAGTTAGCAAACAGATAAAAATCCGATGACTCCCATGTAACAATTGTTCTATTTTGATCCATTTGGAAAGATTTTTTACAGATGAAAACAGATTAAAATGTTTTCCACATGCCTGTATACCCTATACACCAACTCTTTACGCTGTAGATAAAAAAATTCGTTGACTATGTATATTGAGACATGTCCTTCCACACATTCTCACTTATATATATATATATATATTAGTCACCTGGCAGTATCCTTTACCTTTCCTAAGCAACTAAACACCAACCTCTCTCTTGTCACCCTTCAATATTTCATCACTGTGCTTGTTTTAAGTATTTTAATGGAATCTTCTCTGACGAACTACGCCCACTTGCGCCCCCTGTGAGATACATAATTCCAATAAACATGTTAAAGACAAAATCTCACACGTGTACTGCAGAGGTTCCTACATGCCGGAAATGTTTATACACTAATAGTTTTTCCTCGATCTGCTAGAGATGTGAATTCCCTTCCAGTTTTCTGTTAACCTGACTGTACTGACATGCAGAAATTTAAGTGCAACGTAAACCAACATCTCGCCCATCTTGTCTAAACATGGTCCCCAATATTAGCCCCTTACCTACAAGTGACTATATGCTTTGCTTTGGTGAACATGACTACAGTATATATATATATATATATATATATATATATATATATATATATATATATAAAATATATATTTATATATACATATATATATATATATACTTGTGTGTGTATTTATATTTGAACATATATATATATGTCCAAATATAAATACACGCACACACACACACACACGCACACACACACACACACACACACATATATATAAGTTTATAAATACAGACATATTTTGTTGAATCAGTTTGCGAATATATATTTCATAATTTATAAAAGATCTGTAAATAAGCTATGGCGCGAATAATGTACAGAGAAATATAGAGTGATTTGAAATTGAATACTTAACATTATATACACACACATATATATATATATGTATATATATGTATATATATACATGTATATATATATATATTTAATCCTTAATTATACTACAAATTTATGCATGTACGTATGTCACAGCTATTCATCCGAAAAGATTGGATTGAATAATTTAACTAATTATATTTCCGATTTCGATATATAAGCCTGTTATTGTAAGAAAAAATTACCAATTTCAAGATGACGGCTGAAAATGCTAGGTTATTAAGCTTCTATACAGAAGATAAAAATACGAAAATGATTTTAGCAAATCTTCCGTCACTTGCAGACTTCCAATAATTTCTAATTATTATTCTGTGCGTTCTTCCTTCTAGACAGAACAATAAATTAAATTTTGGAAACAATTCCTTTGAAAGTTCCAAATCGAAGGTGCAAAGTGGTGCTTACAGGCGGATATTTCCAACATTCATCAAACTCCATGACACTTGGCTTTACAGAAGGCTTATCGATTCTTATTCGACTACGGCGGACGAATACTGCCTTAACCACGGAAGCAGTTATTTCAAACTTGCATGTTTGTTGCGACTTGTTCATCACGTGTTGCTTTTGTTTTTCTATATAGCGTTCTAATTTTTCAGTCATATCAATATATATATATATATATATATATATATATATATATATATATATACACAGACTTGTGAGTGTATGTGTGAGATAGAGAGAGAGAGAGAGAGTGAGAGAGAGTGAGAAAGAGAGAGTGAGTAAATATCAGGTGATATGTAGTGAACTATGTTCTATTCCCATTTCATTCAGACAACGGCTCGCATCCAAAATGCGGTGGTAATTCTTTGGAGGAAGTACCCAAAAAGTAAAAACTATTTGGATATTTAAACTAAAATTTATTTTGAAAATTTTAAAACCATTTTTAAATAAATATATCCTATTCATTATTTTGATTTTATTTAAGTTGTTATTCTTTTTCTTATTCTTCTTTTTATATTCCTATTATATTCTTCTTCTTCTTCTTCTTTTTATTATTATTATTATAACTTTATTCTTCCTCTTCTTCTATTTTTCTTCTTCTTCTTTGTTTATTTATTAATATTTCTACTTCATTATCACCATCCTGTTTATTTTCGTAGATTCGCGGACATTATGCTAATCATCGGACTGATTATGTTGTAGCGCATTTTTAACACAGCACGTTCTATAATCGTGCTTCCCTAGATAATATACGGATTACAAGTCGGCAAATTGTGGTGTGTATAAGCCATGCTGCAATCCGTTGGGAAAGTGAGATTTCTACATTTGCTGATATATTTGCTGTGAATCGAAGACAAACGAATTCTAGTACGATTTGATTTTGACTTCTGGACTCGTCATTACCGCAGAGAAATGCGAGTGCATTCAAGAGGAGAAAATGAAGAAATAGAATAAAAAAAACAAAGAAGAATAGAAACAACTAATCATGTTAAATGTTTCATACAAACAGAACTGAAAATGAAAGGAATAAACAGTAAAAAATAATTGTGCAAAAAAAGAAAAGAAAAAGAAAAAAAGAGCAAAAACAATTAAAAAGAGTATAACCTATCTACTATTATAAAAAAGTCACCTTGTACGTGTTTGTGAGTTTCTTTCCTCATGGGTTCCGGAAAACTGAGCCTACCTTTTGCACATTTAACACAAAATTAATTTAAATGTCTGGCAGTGTTCTTACGTGTGTTTTGTAGGAGTTTTCATCTGATAAGTATCGAGAATCGAAAATAAAATCTGATCTTAAAAAGAGCTCGTTTTGCTCTAATAGATAAAAAAGAAGAAATTTACAGGGGAATATTTTACGTTACACCGCAAGGGAAATAATAATATTTCACTAAATAATCTCATATTAATAGATTTATCATAATCTTGAGTTATAGTTCAATGCTAGAGCATTTAACTACAGCAGGAATGATTTTAACTACAGCACGAATGATCCCCTGTTCTAACCCGGGTGTACCTCATCATTTTATTTTAATTTTTCTTATTAATGAGTTCAATTTACAACGAAAAGAAAAGGTACATTTTAAAATCGCCACAAATTATTTCTTGGTTTGCATGTTTTAAAACTAAGTATTAATCCGAAGTGACTCTTCAAGGACATTCATCATCAAGACCAAATATCAGCTGACGTGATAATGTAAGTCATAATTTTATAAACGGTTTATCATTACTATTTTTTTTTTTTTTTTGCGAATTCATCCATCGGGCAAATTATTCCGCGTAATATTAGGTCGGTGCAAAAATAATGTCGGTTTTGATGTTCAATTTAAAAAAATAATAACTCCTTTCATAAACTTTATTAATCGAAATAAAAACCAACAAGAAACAAGTTTATTTATCCCATTAGCATAGAAATCTTGAGTTCTGAAAGCGATGAAATTATTGAATACCGATTCAGCATAATCTCGGCTTTTGAAGCATTTTTCGCGCAGAAAGTTGTTGGGATGCTTGAAAAAGTGATAATCCGTGTGCGAGGGGTCCGGTTAATATGCCGGATAAAGCAGAATCCCGTAGCCCAATTCGTTCAACTTCTGCAGGTGCAGTTGAGCAGCATGCGAGTGAGCGTTCTCTAGGTTCCTTCATATTTACCAATATCGGACACATACGTTGAAACTTATGGTGCATTTCGTCAATTTATCGGTAGTACGTCTCCGTCGTAATCGTTTCGGGCGGATTCAAGAAGCTGTGGTGGATTAGACTGACCGCAGACCACCACGCAGTCGCCATAAACTTTTTATGATGCAATTTCAGCTTCGGGAAGTGTTGTGGAGCTTCTTCGGCATCAAACCACTGTGCCGAACGTAGTCGGTTGTCGTAGAGGATCCACTTCTCATCACACATCATAATTTACTCGGGAAGTGCGTCGTTTTGGTTGCACAGAAGGAGCGTAGAAAACACCTCAAAACGTCGATTTTGTTTGATTATCGTTCAATACATGCGGCACCCTTTTATCCAACTTTTTTGACTTCCCTAATTGCTTTAAATGGTGAACGACTGTTGAGTGGTCGACCTCGAGTTCAACAGCAACTTCTCGTGTGCTTTTGTGAAGATCGTCTTCAATTAAGGTTTTCAAATATTCATTATCCACCGCAATCGGCCGGCTGCGATTGTCTTAATCTTCGAGGCTCTCGTAACCATTGCGAAATTTATTGAACCACCGTTGTGCCACACGTTCGTATGTGGTTCCTGGGCCAAAAGCATTATTGATATCACGAGCTGACTCGGCAGCTTTTCGGCCTAGTTTGAACTGGAACAAAAAAGTGTGCAGATTTGAATTTTGTTCATGCTGTCAAAAAGCGTGCAAAAATGTGAGAAAACGATATTGTTCTTGCACCAACCTAATATTACCGTATGTAATAAGTATTGAACATTTAAACTCCAGAATACTGTCACTTCAATCTGATTGTTATTAAGCTGTTATATTCGTTGCATCACCTTCACATGAAATATTAAAAATAACAAGAAGAAACAACAAAAAAAGAAACAAGAACAGAAAAATGAAAAAAAAAAAAACCAAAAAAACTTTGGCACTAATATGTTAGGGGCTACTGTGAGTAAGAGAGTGATTAGTGGTTGCTGTTTCGGCACATATGTGCCAACAGTATTCTCAGCAAACTTTCTCGTTTTAACTCAACACTTGGAATGCTTTCGTTCGAGTACTATAAAAAACACGTCTTTTACTAGCCAACTCTTTTGCCTGAGGTGATGAAAGTACATGAACACATATATAATTCGCACTATGTACACACACATATGCACCCATTTACATATATAATAAGGGATGACAGCTTATTAATGCCTTAAGGTCACTCGCGGATAAGTCTAATGTTGTAAGGCTGTCACTGACACGACAGCTTAGTGATCATTGATGATGGAAGTTGGGTAGAATAGGATTATTTAAGAGGGCGATCTTGAAGATGGCCATGCTGTAGTCAGCTGGAAAGCATGCCATTGGAACAGAGTTCTAAAGGCGGGCAATGTCTAGGAAAAACGCTTTGTTCATGGAATCTACGTTTAGATTTAGGTCCAGATAGAGAGTAAGGGAAATTGTTGGTAGTGATTGTAGCTAGATACATGCTTTTCGTGATATTTGCGCATGGGATGACCGCATATTAAAGCTCGTACGTGCACTTCCCATGAAAATAACAATAGAGAGGAAACAGGATCGCAAGGTGTCTTTAGTGAACAAAAGGTTGAAGAGAGAAGAAGAGCATCACTCACCAGGTTTCGAAGCCAGTTCCGAACACTGCTAAGCAGGATCTGTGGTTCTGAGCAGCTCCTGCTCAGCTGTGGCAATAGTACTCTATTTTATTGCGTATTTCGCTATTATCCAGGTAGAGGATTGTGTCGGGACGAGAATACCGCTGAAAGGGTTGAATGAAGCAACCGTTTTTCTAACGACTTTGGCAATAAGTTTGATCTAAGTTTTATTTCAGGTCTGAAATGAAGATAATACCAGAAGCTTGTCGAAGCAGGGTCCTTCTTTAAAACGAGTTATATATATATGCAAATAAATGCACCATTAGTGCTTATTATAGCACAGGGAATAGCCAAGTAATCGCTAATGTTGTTGATGAATGTCTGCATCATTACATAGTAACAACAAGTACATGAACAAAGCTAGTTTTTATCCAATATTTCAGACCGAAATTGGCACACATCTATTAACCCATTCGTCTATATAACTCCCGCATATTTATTTTTCTCCAAATGACTTCGGCTCTGTCGGTGGAGCATTAGAATACGCCGACTGCCCCCCCCCTGCAGAGGGTAAAAGTCCCTCAATGGGGGTCCTGGATATGACCTTAAACTATATCCAGTGGTGAGGCCCCAGCTTGTGGGCTTTGGGGAGTGTGGAGCCACCTTTTAATTACCATTGCTCCCAGATCCACTCTGACCCGGAGTGGTAGTGCCTGTTAGGGCCCCAACGATGAGTTAAATAGAAACCGACGTGAAAACAACAAATATATTCTATTAAAAAAAATATTTCTTCAAAATCTTTGGATTCAGCATTAAATAACCCGAAAAGGTTTGATATGCCGTAAAGCAAAAACAACCAACCAATCAAATGACTTTATTTATATTCTTACGAAATATGCTTTCTATTGATAATCAAAATTACTTTTCAATTTCCATTGCTATAAAACAGTCAATTGCAATAAACACGGGAGACGTGTACATTTTCCTCGCGTTCGAAGATCTCGAACTAATTTAATTGTGCAAACATTTTTGCTTCTGATGAAATGTAAGTAACTTGACTTGCGATCAAATTTCAATGAATTAATTAAATATGCATGAAAACTTGAGTATATTAATTATATATTGAGATTGAAAGTCGTACATGAAAATCGATTTTATTTCTTCGAAAGAATGAAGTTGCGGAAGAGGATAAGAAGAAAGATTACAGAGGAGATGAAAAATAGTCAGCTATAAATATACATTAAATAATACAGTGCTGCTATTGCTGCTGGTAATGTATAATAATACAAAATGAACCGTATACAGTATGACCATTTCGAAAGGTAGGAGTATACTAAATTATAATAATTGCTTAAAATTGCGAATCAATTTACGATCACCAGCCAGTGAACACTCGTTACAGATCATCACAAAATGGCTAATATTGTAGTTTGTAATTTGGTTGCAAGTGCTCTGTTTATAAGTCAACTAAAAATAACAATTAATTAGCGATGTTTGGTGAGAAAAAGTTCACCTCTTCCCTAAAACGTGGCGGGCACTATTTAATACATTTTAAACATTAAAATCTAGGCTTTTCTATGTTATCTATATTATCAAAGCGTGTGTAGAGAATTTAAATAAATTTTCGGAGCTCTAACAATGCTGTTAAAATGCATCGTTAATTTCGCAATGAAACACTATGAGAAATACAATTAGTATTTAGTAAGTTTTCTATGACAATCAATAAAAAAAAAAAGAAATGTACAATTGAATATATTTCGACACACAGATAAATAAGGGGAGAACTTGAATGCCTACTAGACACTGTCCTCGAGTGTCTAAGGTCTCTCTGTTAAGGGGTTTGTCAGAACAATCTGTCATGAGTATACTTTTTCCATAGAAGTAAATCCTGACCAAATATTCAAAATCAAATAGTATTCGCTGCCCAAATAAGATCTTCTGGCGTTTACAAGGAATGGTGCACCTTCTCCAAGTGATGTTGCCTCAAGTAACATGACGAAACTGGGTACTCCACCAGACTAGATAAATTCTTGTTCTGGAATTCAGTAAGACCAAGAGACCAAAATAAAAGATATAATACAATATATGAAAATGGTTAATTTGGGAGAGGAAAAATTATGTTCCCAACTTCTTTATTAACTCAGTGTTTGAGAGAAAAAGAACTTAAATCGAACATTCGAATATCTATGTATCTCATATAGACTTCAAGTGTTAGCCCTAAGTTGTGCGCCCCTTGATTTCTGAGAACTTCGACTGAAGTAAAATAAAACAAAAAGTAAATGCAGAAAGTTGTGTTTAAGAATTGTAAATTATATATTATTTTAAGCACAAGACATATTCTTATATTTCCTGGTGACGGCCTTTCTACTAGGTGAAGTATGTAGACTGCGATATTTATACTAGCCAGAATGTAAGAATTATGGTTGAATTCTCGTCTACGTATTCTAAACGAGTTGTCACGAGATCCCGTGTTATAAAACGATATTTCTGGGTATAAATTCTTTTAGCAAGAGAATCTAAGCCCGTTTTAATAAGTGACGTAGTTCTTGTATAGTCAATAATTGTTCTTTAGAGGGAGATAACTCTAGTTTGTGCACTTTATAAAATATAGGGTTAGGTCAGAATGTTTTTAATATTTGTATTACTAGCATTTCAGCCCGGTGTTGCCCTGGTGTTTGGATATTGAGCAAAAAATAAAAAAGAGAACAAAAAAAGGTCATTTTTTTAAAACTTTGGCCACTATTGTGACCCTTTAACATTTATGATTTTGGGCTCAAATCAAGTTATTAATTATTTAGATCCATGTCCAAGGACCCTATATCTAAAATCTCAAGTGTTTAGACTCCAAATTGTCGGAGGAGTTTGGTATAATTCTCAAAGGTCAAATCGTTGAACTTTGATCCCGTAACAGCAAAATTTCTGGCCAAAAACGGATTACAAGATTTTCCCAAAATCTCAGTACCCTGTATATCAAATTTCGAATCTGTAGACTGAAAATTGACAGAGTTATTGCGTAGGAAAATGTCCACACACACAGATACGTTCACTTTTATATATATAATAGGCTAGCATGGATACCCGGCGTTGCTCTGGTATTTTGAGGTGTATGTTGAGCAAAAAATAGCGGTCAATTTTTTAACTTTTACCCCTATTATGCCCCTTAAAATATATTGTTTTGGGCTAAAATCAAGTTATTAAGTTAGATCTATGTCCAAGAAATCTCTATCTGAAATTTCAAGTGTTTAGACCCCAAATTGTCGGAGGAGTTTGGTAGAGTTATCAAAGGTCAAATCGTTGCGCTTTGACCCCTTAATCGCCAAATTTCTGGCCGAAAACCGATCACATCAATTTGAGTCTGTAGATTTAAAATTGACAAAGTTATTGCGTATGGAAATGTACACACACAGACAGACACACAGACAGATAGATACACAGACACGGTCACTTTTATAGATATAATAGATTTGGACTCCTATGACTATTGTTTCTGGGTGTTATTTCCACAAATTTCGGTCGATGTGTTACGTTGTGCGTGTATATGAATATGTTCCATAACGACGTACATGTTGAATAGTGGGGGTAATATTTTATCTGTATATTCATGTACGTGTAAATGCATGTATGTATATCCGTCGTATTATTTAGTTGATTGTCTAGTGTGTATATTTTAATATTTATGCATCGGTTCTAACAGGGGTCGATTGACGTGGACTTATCGAAACAGTTGTAGACAAACAGTTCTTTTTAACAGATGTAAATAACACAACACATACCTGGATTATATACGAACATTTATTTTCATGATTCTGGCCGGCATCTTCAGAAATTACAACGTGGCCGCTTGAGGAAATGCCGCTTCCTTCGTCATGGATAGTCCAACCCCCCTTTGAGTCGTCCGTTGTCTCTCACATTCAACTAACGACTGACTAGAATCTTCCCAAATCTACATCTCATTACGAGTTTCAGACCAACGACTGATGTTACCTCAATGTAGTTATTTGTTTATGCAAACCAGTTCGCGACTATTTTCTTTTTTCACATTCCTTTGTAGTGATATTATTATTTCAGCTGTCAATCACCTTTTCCCAATCTACTTGCTTATTTTTCTAATCACAATAATCGATCCAGCGACCTGCCGTCGCTCGAATCAATTCATAATTATAATAATGATTGGACCCTTGGCCCTGCCTGCCCTATCTTACACAGATACTACGCTATGATCACAGCCAAAGGGTCACACCATTACAGTAGCCTGCCACATTTAACAGGTTTATTTTGTCGAACTAAGGAATCTGCACAGTATTTCGAACAGAATCCCTTTATTTAATCCACGCGGGTAACATTCAATCGTTCCGTAAGACCTGGCTGGGTGGAAGTCATAAGTAATTCGCAATTGCATTATAAGTGTCGCTCTAACTGTAGAATTAATTACTAATTGGATTTTTACATATAGGATGGAATAATAAAAATGTCGCCCTAGAAAAGACAACATGATTACTACTCCGTTTGATAGAAAACTGGTTTTCTTTTTTTTTGTTGCAGACCATCTACTAGGCGTTGACCCAGAAGACCAAAGAGACCCAGAAGACCAAAGAAACCCAGGTTTGGCTTCAGAAGGAGTTCTAGGACTTTCTACCTTTCTATCACTGGCCTCACTCCTCCCCCTACCTGAACTCGCTGGATTACTTGGTTTGGTCATATGTCGAGAACATCACTAACATGACCTCCGACAACACCAAAGCCAGCTTGATCGCCGCCATCCGTTGAATATTCGACGACCCTCCGCCGGTACTTGTAGAAAAAGCATTCTTCAATGTCCAGATCCATATCCAGGCGGTGATTTAGACTAAAGGCAGCTACATTGAATAGATGCCAGCTCTACTACATAATCAGGTTACCTAAATTGTTTTGTTTTTCAATAAAAGTTTTAAATTAAAATTGTAATGTTGTTTTCTTTAGGGTGACACTTTTATCGATCCGCCCTGTAGTACTGTACAGCATCATTATTTTGTTTTCTAGGTGTACAGCCGTGTTACTTATCATTTTATATCACTATTTATTACTGCTTATAATCACTACACACATACACACACATAGATTTTATACTATTTATATTGTACTAGCGGGGTTACCCGGCGTTGCCTGGGTGTTTGGAGGTGTGTGTTGGTGGGGTGGTAGATTAAAACAACCCCGTTAAAAAAAACGTTGGCCGGTTGTTTGGAGGTGTAAAAATAGTTTTATTATAAAGGTAGGCTTGAACCCCGAACGATTTACGCGGAGGCGGAAAGGAAATGGAAAAAAACCCCGCGACCTAACAATCTCGACCACGGGAACAGATGAATTGATAATTGTGTTAAGTTTACGTTTATAAACCGAAATTGGCAGGTGCGACAACGTTAAGTTGCGGAAGCCAGTTTCTGTTTTCCCCGCTATGCGGCGATCAAACGGTAAAACAAACGCCCAAAAACACTAACGTAAGGCAAGCGAACGATGAAAACAGTAAAACGTACACGTGAAAAATGGCTTAAATAAACCTGTTTCGATATTAAAATTTAAAAAATCGGTGGGTACTCGGGTGTTTTTGGGTGTCGCTAAGAATAAGCGAAGTAAAAAAAAAAGAAGCAGAAAATCAAACGTTACGTAAAAAATAGCTTAAATAACTCTGGTTCAATATTTAAATTAAAAAAAAATCGAAAAAAAACATTTCACACCACGATTCGAACCCAAAACGTTTCGATAATGAACCAAGGCCTTAACCAAGTGAGCTAACGCGACGTACATGAAATTTGTTCGGTTTTTCAACTATTTAAAGTAAATCAGGCCACGACGTCATCTGACGCATGCGTAGAATTGGTCATTGTCACGAGAGAACCGTTTTTGTTGACCACCCCTGTCGAACATTGTCGATTTCGGGGTGAAAACGTAAACGTTTTTGGCCAATTTTTCGATATTTTTCGAGCAAAGGATGGAGCTTCGATGTGAGACCAAGTTTGTGAATTTTCGTTGCGTCTGTCTAAAGTTTTTAGCAGGCATCCAAACATATATACATACATACATACATACATTTTCGCTTATATATATATATATATATATATATATATATATATATATATAGATGACTTTTTATGCTACGTATACACACATATATAAGTATATATATTTGTGTATATATGTATATGTATGTATGTATATATATATATATATATATATATATATATTATCTGTTATGTATAATTATCATTCCCATATTGTGTTCAGTTCTATATTAAGTCTGCTTAGTAGTTAATATTTTTCTCTCAATCCTCTTAGTCTCCACTGTTTACCCATTTCTTTAATTTTTACATCATCGCACAATGATAGAGTGTTTCCCTTTCCCTCTATATATGGCCTGGCATATCCGACTTTTAAATCTCTCCACGCATTACGACTTTTCGATATATTTTTACCCTTACTCTTAGTAGACGACAAGTTTCATCTTACATGGAATCTCAGTCATACAGTTCTTAATCATGATATTTCTTTATGTAAGAAGCTTTACGCGTACAGGAAATTTTCGAAGAATCGATTAGCTACACAATACTGCCCTGGCATCATATGGATAATATATCTAATGTATGTCGTTGAAACTTGAACTATATGCCAAACATGCAAAGAAACTGACCCATTTCCATATGACCTGCCTCTGTAAATTGTTAAAAATCAAGTGGCAAGATACGATATCAGACACTAAGGTTCTTATCCGGTCCAACGCTCCGTCAGTGCACACCATGTTACAGCAGTTCCAGGTGCGTTGGGCAGGTCATATATGACGCCTGCTTGATTCAAGGCTCTCAAAACAGCTCCTTTACGATGAATTGTCCAAGGAAAAAAGTAGCCCGCATTAGGACAGTGGAAACTCTAGAAGTGTAAGCCATGTTTAGTTTCAGAACAGTTTCAGATGGTTCGTTGTTCTAAACAAGTTTTGAGAGGTGACTGGTTTACAGTAGACGGAACAGTTTCCGATGGTTCGCTGTTACACACAAGTCTTGAGAGGTGACTTGTTTGCAGTAGACAGTTCCACAAAGCAAAATATTCTTACCGTGTCGAGACGGAAAAAAACATGTGAAATTGCTACGGAAAAGGTTAAATATTTATGGAGCAATTCTGGTTTCTGATTGGTTGGTAGCAGAACGTGAATTAATTCGATTCGTCAGTTCCTAGCAGCATCGTTTATAAATAGAATCGTCCGACTGTGTGGCATGATACCCCATTATACAACCTTGTATGATGGGATGTGTCTCCTAGCGGCTTCGGCTGCAGGGAGACAGGGTAGTACCAGTCAAGGATTCGTCACTTGACACTCAGCCCAACAGGTGAGGGGCCGGAAACCGGCCCAGCACCTGTTGGACTGAGGTACACCGCCTGGGTAAAACCTAGGAGGTCCACCCTCCCAGGCCTTGCCACCGGGCTTTCCGGTGGGGCAAGTTTATTGCTTGCTGCCTGAGGCGCCCCGACCGGGGAATGCCGACGGGGTTACTCGGGCAATTTTTAAAATTGCAGGAGTGCCCCTCCTTTAGGGGAGCCTGCGGGTATCCCACTTTCCAGGCCTTGTGCCAAATAATGCTGATGTTGGCAGCATTTAAATAAATACCCCATTATACAACCTTGTATGATGGGATGTGTCTTCTAGCGGCTTCGGCTGCAGGGAGACAGGGTAGTACCAGTCAAGGATTCGTCACTTGACACTCAGCCCAACAGGTGAGGGGCCGGGAACCGGCCCAGCACCTGTTGGACTGAGGTACACCGCCTGGGTAATACCTAGGAGGTCCACCCTCCAAGGCCTTGCCACCGGGCTTTCCGGTGGGACAAGTTTATTGCTTGCTGCCTGAGGCGCCCCGACCGGGGAATGCCGACGGGGTTACTCAGGCAATTTTTTAAATTGCAGGAGTGCTCCTCCTTTAGGGGAGCCTGCGGGGTTCCCACTTTCCGGCCTTATGCCACATAATGCTGATGTGGGCAGCATTTAAATATATACCCCATTATACCTCTGGGATGATGGGATGTGTCTCCTAGCGGCTTCGGCTGCAGGGAGACAGGGTAGTTCAAGTCAAGAATTCGTCACTTGAAACTCAGCCCAACAGGTGAGGGGCCGGGAACCGGCCCAGCACCTGTTGGACTGAGGTACGCCGCCTGGGTAATACCTAGAAGGTCAACCCTCCAGGCCTTGCAACCGTGCTTTCCGGTGGGGCAAGTTTATTGCTTGCTGCCTGAGGCCCCCCGACCGGGGAATGCCGACGGGGTTGCTCAGGCAACTTTTAAAATAGCAGGAGTGCCCCTCCTTTAGGGGAGCCTGCAGGGTTCCCACTTTCCAGGCCTTGTGCCAAATATTGCCGATGTGGGCGGCAATTATTTAATTGCCGCCCCCAAGGCCTGGAAAGTGGGATGTGTCTTCTAGCGGCTTCGGCTGCAGGGAGACAGGGTAGTACATGTCAATAATTCGTTACTTGACACTCAGCCCAACAGGTGAGGGGCCGGGAACCGGACCAGCATCTGTTGGACTGAGGTACACCGCCTGGGTAATACCTAGGAGGTCCACCCTCCCAGGCCTTGTCACTGGGCTCTCTGTTGGGGCAAGCTTATTGCTTACTGCCTGAGGCGCCTCGACCGGGGAATGCCGACGGGGTTACTCAGTCAATTTTAAAAATTGCAGGAGTGCCCCTCCTTTTGGGGAGCCTGCGGGGTTCCCACTTTCCGGCCCTGTGCCACATAATGCTGATATGAGCAGCATTTAAATAACTATCCCATTATATGTCCAAAATATTGCAACAGAAACGGTTCAAAGACAATATGAAGATCTTCCTGAAACAGTTCAGTTTGTATTCTAATTCATTAGAAAAACTAGCTCAAAACAGATGTTCCTGGCGTACCACAACTAAAAAAAAAAAGGCAACAGTTTCTTAATTCGCACGCAATGAAGAACACAAGAGTAAAAATGACATAAGAAAAGACAGTGCAATCAACATCTCTGATACAGAATTATGCCATAGGTGTCATACATGCGAGAAATACTTCAGAGCTTTCACCAGTCTAACAAGCCATCTTCCAACCCACCGAACAATTCTATGATCACGGTCATCTTCGCACGCGATGGACGAACATTATCTTTATCAATATAATTTTTGATTTTCCCGATTAGCCCTCCATGTATGGTATATAGACTGTACTGAATTTTCCTGTGGTGACCTTTGGCGCCTGGTTCAGATTTCTAGAGCTGATGTTACGCTCTCTGAATAGATATTTTAATGGAGGGTTTCTCTTAAACTGTTCATCTCCTCTTAATATGCATTGCTATTTCTAAACGAGTTTTTTCGATTTTGACCTATTTTTGAACCGGTTAAAGATCCATATAAAGATGCTACATAAAAAGTATACCATTTGAGGCCCCTAGCGCTGCTCTGCGACTTTTGTTTCGGAGGAGATAGAACTTGAAAATCTGGAGACAGGCAGGTAGTAATATAGCCGTTTATATATTTAACAAGCGGTGGGCTTCGGCTTTGCCCGGGCGTACAATACGCTTAAATATGAGATTTTAATTTGTCCAGATTTCATATATAATATGATAGAGTCATGACTTCAAAAGTAAAACAAAAAAGGTATTTGGGTGTCATCAGCTAATATCAAAACGAAAAAAAAAATTGTAGCATTCAAAACTGGTTACGTTACCACTGTACCAACATAACACGCATATGAAGTGATAATAAATTAAAGATTAATAATGATCTAAAATTATTTTTTTTTCAATTTTGCCCCATTTTTATCCTTTAAAAACTATTTTAACCGACTAAAGACCTATAAAAGAACAGTCTTTAATTAAACCAATCATTTGAGGCCTCTTTTAGATTTGAAAATGTTTGAAATATGGAGACATATATTAGATTTAACTGGTCAATTGGAGAAAGGAACATTAATGTTCTGAACTGTTTACTTACAAAACGTTTTGGAGCCAAATGAAGATTGTTTGATATATATATATCTATCTATATATATATATATATATATATATATATATATATATATATTTATATATATATGTGTGTGTGTGTATGTATGTATGTATGTATGTACGTCGTACAGTAATCAAGTGTAAAGCAAGGGAAGTGGTCTGTATATTTCTGATGAGCTTAAAGAGAATATAGTGAAAGAATATATATATATATATATATATATATATATATATATATATATATATATATATATATATGCTGCTCCTCATTTGTGGGTGCCAAATTGGTAACCACAAATTGGAAAATTATTCACAACTCACACTTAGGTGAAAATGCACTTTCGTATAAATAATTGAATTAATTCAAAACGTATCGCAGAAACAAAAATAACATCTACGTACATCGCGATATATCCAAACAGTCGTGCGAGATGGTCCAGTGGTAGCAGTAAAAACATCTTAGTAGGGGGTCCCTATTTCGAATCTCGCTCGTTTCAGCCACTCTAATAAGTCGTAGATGACGAAACACGTGTCAGTGGATAATTATATTAAAAAAACAATATATATATATATATATATATATATATATATATATATATATATATATATTTGCTCAGATTGCGTGGGCCTTTACACCGTCCAGACGGTTTGTGACTTCCGGTTTTAAAACTTCGCTTGCTTACCTATTTCATGGCCGCCCTGTCCGATATTAAAAGCCACTGCTGCTATTTTATGTTTACACAAGTTCAACAATGTTTTTTGTTTTAACTTCTTTTAACGTGTTTTCCTGACAAATAAATGTAATTTAAACGCGATGAGTTTTAAAAAAAAGATTTTGATATAAATATATAATATATAACTATAATCATATTTATAACCATATATACTGCTTTTAGTAGCTCTCCAATGGATCTGACGATTTATTTTTTCAGGCCTTTCTCATAAATATTTCCTCTTCAAGGATGAGGGAGATAGAAACTTGGTTTTATTAGTGCTTTTAGTAATATCTCCCTTGTTTTAAGCAATGCTTACAGTAGTACTCTGGAGGCTTCCTAAGTTTTATTTTATTACTCATCACTTAAATAAGTTTTCTTAAGACAATTAAAAAAATATAATTTTGAAATCAGTTTTTATTTTGAACATTTTTTTCAATTTTACCCTTTAATAGCCAACGGGTAAACTAGTATATATATATATATATATATATATATATATATATATATATATATATATATATATATATATATATATATATAACTACTTCATTTACTCACATAAACTTAATATACGAAAGTATAGATTTATGCGTAAACTTTAAGTATTTACTTCAAAAGTGCTCAATACGTAGTTAGAGCTAGTTAGTAATTTATAAAATATATATGGCGATTAAGCTACACTGAATATTCTGCGTTTCATCTACTATAGGATTCGTCAGGCTTATGCGCGTATTCTGTGGTTGCTTCTTGTTTTTATATATGTTGAGGATTTCTAGTTAGCCAATCAGCTTTCTAGTATCCACCGCGCCCCTTCCTATCAGCCAATGGGCATGCATTTTATCGAACAAAGGATCTGTTTTAGAACTAGGTTAGTGGTTTAAGGTAGACGTTTTCCTTCCTTTTATATATATATATATATATATAAATATACCTATGTGTACACACACACATGCACATATATATATACATATATATATATGCATATATGTGTGATCGTTTATGTATATTCATGTTTATTTCATTTATTTATTTGTTTGTTTTCTATTGTTATTGTTAGTTTTAAAGCTATTTTGTATCGCTATCCTAGAGTTAGTTTTATTTTGTGAACACAGTTGTTTGCTATTTTTCGTCTACAGTTTAATAGATTTTGAGGTTCTTTAAAGTACAGGATAGCAAATTTTTCATGGAGGTACAATTTACATGGGTCGTCTAAATGTCTGCACGTGGTAGCTTGTCTCATTATTTTCCATTCGACTACCGGCGAATGTCCGCTTTCTTTGAGTTCCCAGTATTTATTCGCTAGTGTTGTTTTTATACGTTTTTTTTTTATTTTTGAATGTACTTTTGTGGTCATAGTATCGGGTTTTGAAATCTAAGGAAGTCATGCCTATGTAATATTTCTTGTTATTCGGGGTTTTTTTTCGCAAATATTGTTGCTTGATAAACTACGCTTTTTGTTAGGCATTTATTATGGATTGGGCAAAGTGTGCAGTGTCTACAATTGCATTTATCTTGTTCGTTATTACTATTTTTATTTATGGTATGATTGTTCTTATCCGGGGTTGGTTTGTTATTATTATTATTATTATTATTATTATTATTATTATTATTATTATTATTATTATTATTTCTGCTAGTGTTGGCTTTATTTCTGTCATGGTGTCTACTTTTTTATTGTTTATTTTGTTGTTGTTTACATTGTTTTCATTTAGTATTTTGTTATCATGTGCTTTAATTATCATGTCTAAATTTTCGCAACAACTGTAAGATAACTTCAAGGTATTTTTATTGAAGATTTTGTGTTAGGGGGTGGTTGCGGGAAAGTTTTTTTCAATAAGATCTAGAAATTTCTTGCCAAGTTTTGTTTTTAACATTTGATTGTATGGGGCCGTATACCAAATTATAGTTCTTTTTCTTCTATTTTTAATTTTATTATAGTTGTTGGTTTTTTGTTGCTTATATTTGATATCGATATTTTTGTATCCACTATTTTTAGGGCTGTTTCGTACATATTGGTTGACATGTTAAATGCATTTTCATCGCTTGAGTTATTACTGAGTCTATTTCTAGAGTAAACAAACAAATCAAACAGGACCTAGAACTAAACCAGTGGGCAAATACTACCGAAGCAATCACCTGGTTTAAAAATATAGAAAAGATAAATGTACGTTCATACAGTTTGACATCATAGACTTTTATCCCTCGATATCCGAAGAACTTTTTAACATTGCCCTAGTATTTGCCGAGGCATACACTGATATATCCTCAGAAGAAATCAACATCATTAAAAAATGTAGAAAATCAGTTCTAATAAATAACAATAACCAATGGATAAAAACTAAAATGAAAAATTCGTTCGATTTGGCGATGGGTGCCAGAGACTCTGCAGAGGCATCAGATCTTGTGGGATTATTCATTCTATATACCCTCACAAGCATATTCGATACTACGGATATCGGCCTATATAGAGATGACGGACTAGCTATAATAAAAAAAACTCCAACAAAGTCAAGGGAGAAAACTTTAAGAAAATAATACACAAAGAAATGAAAAAATTAGGCCTAAAAGCGGACGTATCAGTGAACATAAAAATAACAAACTTCCTGGACGTCACGTTAAACTTGGATAAAAAAAACATATGAACCATGCTTAAAAGATAACGCTACTCCAATTTACGTAAGCCCCAAGTCCAAACACCCACCATCAATTATAGAACACATTCCTAACTCGATCGTAAGTAGACTCAGCGATGAAAATGCATTTAACATGTCAACCAATATGTACGAAACAGCCCTAAAAATAGTGGATACAAAAATATCGATATCAAATATAAGCAACAAAACACCAACAACTATAATAAAATTAAAAATAGAAGAAAAAGAACTATAATTTGGTATACGGCCCCATACAATCAAATGTTAAAAACAAAACTTGGCAAGAAATTTCTAGATCTTATTGAAAAACACTTTCCCGCAACCAACCCCTAACACAAAATCTTCAATAAAAATACCTTGAAGTTATCTTACAGTTGTTGCGAAAATTTAGAGATGATAATTAAAGCACATGATAACAAAATACTAAATGAAAACAATGTAAATCACAACAAAATAAACAATAAAAAAGTAGACACCATGACAGAAATAAAACCAACACTAGCAGAAATAATAATAATAATAATAATAATAATAATAATAATAATAATAATAATAATAATAATAACAAACCAACCCCGGACAAGAACAATCATACCATAAATAAAAATAGTAATAACGAACAAGATAAATGCAATTGTAGACACCGCACACTTTGCCCAATCCAAAATAAATGCCTAACAAAAAGCGTAGTTTATCAAGCAACAATATTTGCGAAAAAAAAACCCCGAATAACAAGAAATATTACATAGGCATGACTTCCTTAGATTTCAAAACCCGATACTATGACCACAAAAGTACATTCAAAAATAAAAAAAAACATATAAAAACAACACTAGCGAATAAATACTGGGAACTCAAAGAAAGCGGACATTCGCCGGTAGTCGAATGGAAAATAATGAGACAAGCTACCACGTGCAGACATTTAGACGACCCATGTAAATTGTACCTCCATGAAAAATTTGCTATCCTGTACTTTAAAGAACCTCAAAATCTATTAAACTGTAGACGAAAAATAGCAAACAACTGTGTTCACAAAATAAAACTTACTCTAGGATAGCGATACAAAATAGCTTTAAAACTAACAATAACAATAGAAAACAAACAAATAAATAAATGAAATAAACATGAATATACATAAACGATCACACATATATGCATATATATATATGTATATATATATATGTGCATGTGTGTGTGTACACATAGGTATATTTATATATATATATATCAAAAAAAGGAAGGAAAACGTCTACCTTAAACCACTAACCTAGTTCTAAAACAGATCCTTTGTTCGATAAAATGCATGCCCACTGGCTGATAGGAAGGGGCGCGGTGGATACTAGAAAGCTGATTGGCTAACTAGAAATCCTCAACATATATAAAAACAAGAAGCAACCACAGAATTCGCGCATAAGCCTGACGAATCCTGTAGTGGATGAAACGCAGAATATTCAGTGTAGCTTAATCGCCATATATATTTTATAAATTACTATATATATATATATATATATATATATATATATATATATATATATATATATATATATGCTTCTTATGTTAGGTTGAGTATATTGTGAAGTGACATACAAATTTCCATTAGCACAGAATGCGATACTCTTTGTGTAAACAAATTAAGCTTAGCTATTTGAATAATGTCAAAACATTGTTAATTCATTGCCCGCATAGCAACAGCTGTATCGCGCAAGTGTTAGAAGCTCCGATTGTCGTTTGGGCGACGGGTTTCGATCCTGGCTTGAGGTAGTTGTAGTTAACAGTACTGTATGTGGAAGACTATATATATATATATATATATATATATATATATATGTACACATACGTTTTATTTTTTGAGAATAAGTACATTATATGCTAAGCTACTTTTGGTTGATAATATTGTTTAAGCGGATACTATTATTAAACAAGCGATTATTAAATCCGTGGAGCGGGAAATAAATAATGAATATCACAAAGTTTAAAATTCACGCACTGTTTTGTGTTTTGTGTTCGATGTTATTTTGGTCTCTGCGAACTTAATGATCACTTGTTTATTAATATTATCTGTTCAAATAATAGCATCAATGTATAACAGTTTAATACATACCATACTATTTTTTTATTTTTCTCTCCGTCCCCTCTTCTTTCTCTCTCTCTCGCTCTTTTATCTCTCTCTCTCTCTCTCTCTCTCTATATATATATATCCTTTTATATGAAATTATTTTTTAAGAAATATTATTTCTCTGCACATACACATATGTTTCATATTCGCCAAGTATCATTAGTGTGGCCATATACAACTGTTCCACCTGTTGTATGATTTTTATCGCGGACTTCAGTTACAATTAATATGATATGTTGATAAATATGGCCAATTATCCTGTGTTTGCTGTGTGTCTTCAGAATTGTTAAGATTTTTTTATATTCAGTCTCAAACGTAAGCCCGAGCGGAAACAAGTTCATGACATAAATGAAATGAAGTAGAAATCACAATAAAAGAACAAAAAAATATATATAATCAGACGTTTTACTTTAGACGTTTCTTAGCAACGGGAAACTTCGCTGTGTTCAGAATAATTACTTTTACAGATATATTGTATTCATACAAGGGTTATCTATTTAAATAATGGTATTTACCACCCCCTCGTCGTAATAAATTGTGTTAGTACAACGTTTCACACTTGTCTATTCCCATTTAATACAATGCCTTTTTTTATATATGAGTGTCAACACATTTATTGGAGAATTCCTAACTCATATTTATACATATATTTTTCATGACAATCTACAAACGCGTGAGTGTGTTAATTCATTAAAATTTCTTAGAGAAGTACAATTTTTTGACGGCTTCACTCTATGAGAAAACTTGCCCTTTCATCGCAAATCAGACATTTATAATTCTGGGCGCTTTCTATGATACACAATAACGAGATTTTCGCTATGGATCAATCATACTGCATTATCATGTTCATACACTGCTTTTGGTAAGGTCATTTTTTTTTTTTTTTTTTACAAAGGCATCACCACATTATCAAGGCCCAGAGGCCACTCAAGGATAAGGGTTAAAGAGTGTACAGTAGAAGTTGGTCAATATAGTAATCATTAGTAATGAAAATTTGGTAAATTTAATAACTTATATGGAACGGCTCATCAAGAACTTATTTACCTTAGACTTGAACACAACCATATTGTAGTCAGCCGGAAAGCAGGAAAACGGAAGACAATTCCACAGGCGTGCAGTTCTAAGAAAGAAGCTTTGTTCATGGAATCTATGTTTAGGTTTAGGCACAGATAAAGAGTGGGGGAAATTATTGATAGTGTTTACAGCTAGACGAGTGTTTCTTGTGAAAGTTTGGCGAGGGGGGACCATAGATTGAAGCTCAGTTGAACACTTTCCATGAAAATAACGATACATCAGAGACAAACTCGCAACATCTCTTCTGTGAGATAGAGGTTGTAAGGAGGAGAAAAGGACATCTCCTACGAGGCTACGAAGTCTATTTTGAACTCTATCAAGGCAGGACAAGTCCTTTCTAGCAGCTCCTGCCCAGATGTGGCAACAGTATTCCATCCTTGGACGTACCTGGCTCTTATATAGATAGAGAATAGCATCAGCAGTGAGATATCTACTGGATCGATAGAAAGATCCCACCATTTTTCCAGCGGCCTTGGCAACAGATTTGATATACGTGTTCCATTTAAGATCAGGAGTAATGGTCAAGCCCAGAAGCTTGTCAAAACTTGAGGCCTCCTGAAGACGAGAGCCATTCATTTCAATTGATGACAAATGTGAATTAGAATGTTGATGATGTAAAGAGAGAAGCTTGGTTTTAGATGCATTAAAAGTAACCAGCCACTCCTTTCCCCATTGTACTACGTGCTCAAGATCAGAGGAGAGAGAATTGGAGAGAACTTGGTCGTTTACTGTCTTAGATGTGGTACCATAAATGGTAGTGTCGTCAGCAGGTCATTAAGGTTAAGCACCTTTGTGACTTGTCAGTATCAGAGGGGAATACCAAGCGCTCTATGTAGGAGGATATCGACACCTCCTAAATCTAAGGGCGGCGGAAAAATGTAGTAACTGAAAACAGTTTGTGAATTAATACTCTCATAAAACTTCCTCCTTTGGAAGAAGGAGGTTCAATCCGCCTATCGTGCAACTATGGCACGATACCTTACGTATCGATTTATCGTATTTATCAAGAAAACCGGATTTTCATCCAGATTCTGACAAATTATCGTTTTCAGTTAAATTTCTGTGTATATGCATATTCGATAAAATGTTACGCGTTCGGGCACCTATTGAACCCGTGTAAGATTGTTTGAATTCGAAATGGAGAGAGTTTGCAAGAAATAAAAATACAAAAAGTAGTATCGTTTTGCTCACTATATTTTTTCTCAATTTCCTTTTACAACTTCGTGTTAAATAGTATCCCAACTTATAGAGATATTTCCTTTTGCTTATAATAGAGTATTTACATTCAGTTATTAGTTTTAATCTTTATTACATGCGAATAAACAATCAGAAAAGGAGAGTGAGAGAGACAGAGAGATACAGACAGAGAGACAGATATAAACATAGGCAGAAAGAGTGACAGAAACGAAAATGACAGATACTGAATGAAATAAGAATGACTTAGAGAGCGAGAGCGAATGTAAATAATCAGTTGGTGACTTAACTGCTTACTGTGGCCCATTGTAATAAATAAATCGATTTAAAAAACAAAAACATTTTAGCCTGTATTTTGTATGATTAAATTATATAAGAGGAAAGCCCTGTGAAAACATGAGTTTAATTACTCGGCTTTATTATGCTAAACGTTATCCAACTGATTCCAGTTCTCATCTTGAGTATCATTTTTACAACGTTTCGGTCGATGTAACCTCCGCCCTTCTTTAGGTGTATCTTGTTAAAGTGAGGAATATTTTTGGACGGATTTTCTAACGGAATATTTTATTTATACTATTAATTTCACGGAGGTAGCATGCTCTCATTCTGTCAGCCATGACAGAAACATTCCCGACTTCGAAAAAATACACTTAAAGAAGGTCGACGGTTATTTCGACCAAAACATTGACTTAATCCCAAATTTAACGACTCCGAGACAGTACTGTCACTCAATTTTATTGGTTGGAAAGTTACAATCTAACACTTATTGCTTGCTTGAACTTGTATTATTTTTAGCTTTTTTACATCAATTGTCTTCATGTCTTGTCTTGAACGAGTTCCATAAAGAAAATTATTTCTATATTTTTCCAACCGTTTTGAGTTTAGACTTCTTTTATGTGTTTCAGACATTTGTTTTCTAATAGCAGAGCTGTCCGAGATATAGCTCAAATGTGCACACGTCCAACAGTTTACAACTTCGATCGGACTTCGATTCAGGAAATTGACTTTAAGCTTGCGCTGTGTGCGTCACTAGCATTTCCTGAGACTGCAAGAAACTGTATTGAAAGCCGTTTTTTATTTGTCTAAATATATCTACACCACTTGGTATCGTTTCGTAGCAGGTCAGTTATTGTAAAATTGGGCATGAGGATCCAGATTGAGAGTCTAACTTGGCCAGGCAATTTGTAACCAAGTCCGACATACGAGTCGATATCTTCCTGAAGTTGACCTGTAGGATTCATGTTTATTTGAACCGCCCGTATTTGTTAAGATCAATTGAAGCCTACCCCTTTCTTCCACTACTCTCTTCAGACTTGCCCTAAAATATGCTAGTGAGATAAATAAGTGAAACAACATTTCATTTCTGGAAACAAGTACTAAATTTGCACACATACTTTATAGATATTGCTCGTTTGATAAAATCCGTTAGCCACCTAAAAAAAGTTTCAGAATTCAAAATCGTGGCTATTTTGAAAAAGAAAAGTGGTTGCCAGTAAATACACAGAAATATGTTATTTCTCATGGGCTTGGCCTATTTGAATGATTTTGGTGGCTAATCATACATTTTCCATTATGTAAAACTCCAATTTGCAACCATGAATTTACTCACAGGCTTCATTGTACCAGCAGAACAGATGTCAATGCACACCACCGCTCTTAAACTCAGCACCAGGTTCAGTAACCGCTATTTAAAAGGTTATTTCAGTGCCTAAAGTGATGTCCAATAAGCCTTGCATTAGTTAGCTACATATACATGTAGATTACATAAAGTTTAAACAGATGTTTAGTTTGAATCGACAGGGTGTGCCAGCACGGGAGAGCTGAGCCAAGGGTAACAGGGTTTTACATTGCTTTGAATGCAGTTTCCTGTATGGTGTACAGATCGCACGGAAATTAAATGATACTGGATAAACGATCAGGCTAGGTAAAGGGAACATATTTCTATTCGCGAACATAGTTGTATCCCAAACCTCACTATGCTTACATCCAGGTGGTAAAAAGATTACCCCTCGATATATAGTGATTCAGTGAATATATTTCAAGTAGTAATATTGTGATAGTTCGAAACCTACTTACCGACATAGAAAATGCTGATTCAAGACAATATAAATTCTGGACTGACTAGAGTTTTTGCCAGAACAAGAAAAATGAAGAGCTCAAATCACACCGTGCACAACAACCACAAAAGCATGATGGATACACTATGATTGCGATTATTGCAATTAATGAGATGCCTATCGTTTTGGGTACAGACTTGTTATTGGTGTTGGCCTGAATGAAACACTGAGGAAGAACAAAACAAAATATCACTAAAGTTGTTGCTTAATGTTAAAGAACACAAAACGGGAAAGAGTCAGAAACAGAAGAGCTGAACATGTTCAGCCAGAAGAATGCCAGACCAAACTGCGTAGAACTATCCTTGAAAATATAATGTGCTTTATTTGTGTCAAAGAAGCCGAATCCACTGACATCAGACAAGTTATGACGATGAAACGCGACAACAAATTTAATGAAAGTGCCTGTAATTTAAATGATGGAAAGCTTCTTGCAAGACTTAGCGTTTGAGAAGCAATTGCACATGAGTTTAAATTCCATTTAATCTGTTTAACAGACCTGTTAAATAGAGAGACATCTCACCTCAGAGCCACCAAGAGACACAAAGAGGAATGTGCACTTGAAGAGGATGTTCAATCACGAGCATTCTCAGAGTTACTCGTATATCTAGTGGAAATCAACAGACTTAGTTGAAGGTTTTACAGTTTTGGATGAGGGAAGATAGATAGAAGAGAAGAGGCATTTATACATTTTACAGTCTGTGGTTCTTATAACATATTTCTTCTTAACACATATATTAGGAGAGGGATGAGTTATCAGTTGTTTTATCACAGGAGGAGACAGTCATTTCTTATAATGGAGAGAGGGATACATTTCTTATGATGGAGAGACACATTACTTTAGGATTTATTTATACATTACTTGAGGATGGGGTTTATACACAAAGTTCATTATCAAGATGAGTGTGGGAACACAATTCATATGAATACGATTTCATTTTACCTTCAATTTGGTAGAAAGACTAAAACAAAGACGAAAGTTACAAAACATGATGTTTCTTTTATTACTTCGGTCGGTTGCAATGATTTCACATCCAGGAAATCAAAAGTCATTACATGATTACAATTTCTAACCCTTCGCTTCCAAAGGGGGGTTCGATCCGGACTCGACTCTCCTGCCAGCTACTACTACTACTAATATATATATATATATATATATATATATATATATATATATATATATATATATATATATAAACTTCCTCAAAATCTCTAGCCTTGATGGAGGGAAAACTAAAACTTGCTGCTATGGTTTTAAATGACATGAAATAACAGCAAGGAGAAAGTTGATTCCAAATATTTCTTATATGTTATATCTCCCTTTTTTGCAAATAGGGTACGATTGTGAATATCTCCAGTATAAAATGATCCTTATACACTGTAAAATTTATGTATGAAAACCCAGAAGAGAAGACATAACATGAGAGAAATATTTGGAATCAAGTCTCTTCTTTCTGTTATTTAGATAGTTTCAAAACATAGCAACAAGTTTTAGTCTTCCCTCCATTAAGACTAGAGCCTTTGGAGAAGTATAAGGTATTTTGTAATTAATATGCAAAACTAGGAAAACAAATGACTATGATTAACACATTTATGGCTGTAAAATGTGCCACAAATAGGCTGCGAAGCAAGTTTTCGAACAATTGTATGTGAATTGGCTTCAACTAAGGCCCTTAAGTAGTCGTTGTCAATATCCGATTACCAATAATAACGCCAATCATCTTCAAGACTCTCGTTGCCGCCATGAAATTTCTTAAACCACCATTGAGCTGTGCGTTCAATAGTGGGTCATGGACCAAACGTGTAATTGATATCGCGAGCTGTTTCAGAAGCTTTTCGGCCCAGCTTAAATTGAAATAAAAACATTTTTCGAATTTCTTTTTTTTCATCTAGTATTTACCGTTCCGAAAAGACACCTAATTGCTTTAAAACGATTGTAATTTAACCGATTAGATAGAGCGAAAAACGCTCTTTAAAATGCTATATAAAATGCTATATAATTATAACGAAAATTATTTGAAAATACATCATTTGAAATTAAAAATTAAAAATTCCGCAAGTACTTTATATATATATATATATATATATATATATATATATATATATATATATATATATGTAGTAATTTATAAAATATGTATGGCGATTAAGCTACACTGAATATTCCGCGTTTCATCCTCTCTAGGATTCTTCAGGCTTATGCGCGAATTTTCTGTCGTTTTTATATACGCACCTTCTATTGAGATTTTAGTTAGCCAATCAGCTTTCTACTATCCGCCGCGCTCTTCCTATCAGCCAATGAGCATGAACTTATACTAACTAGCTCTACCTACGTATTGAGGATTTTGAAGTAAATACTTAAAGTTTACGCATAAATTTATACTTTTGTATATTAATTTTATGTGAGTAAATGAAGTAGTTATATATACACACACACACACACGCATATATATATATATATATATATATATATATATATATATATATACATACACGCATATATATATACACACACGCATATATATATGTACATATATATATGTATATATAATACAATATTTGTTGCAATTCAAAGACTCACATTTTTTATAACTTTCATTTATTTCATCGTAGATTTCTTCATTATGGCTGTTTCGTTAATGGGAGAAAAATTCGATGATTTTATGTTTCCACAGAAATTTTCCAACTATGAAATCCACGATTAAATAAATTAAAGTTATATGAAAAATGTAAGCCTTTCATTGTCAACAAATCTTGTACTATACATGCTCTTTCACAATAAAACAGTTCCATTGGGCTTTACCCGGATTTAACAGGAATTCTCGTTTTATACTTACAGTCTAAACCCGTTAAATGCAAACGGTATACATTGAAATTAACAGTATTTCTAAAATAAACCTTATATATATATATATACATACATATTATATATATATTATATTATATATATATATATACGAGCAAACAGTTAATAAAACATGTTAAAAACACTTTGAAATGAGTTAAAAACATATTTAATCTGAAAAGGAAACACTAGATAAGTGGATAGTCCTTAATCCGCGGAGTTTTGAAGAAATACTTTCCTTCTCATCAGAGGGTAGGAATTAGCAAAATGCGGGATCGGATTTTGCATGGAAAAGTATTTGATGAAACAAGTAAGTCAAAGATCTTACTTGAAAACAAAAAAAGTGAAGCAGAGGGAATATGGTGAAGAAAAAGGTGATTACACATGAATGGATAGTCTGGTGGAAGATAAATAATTCAGTGACGGTAAAATCCAAATGTATAACTCAACTTTTATATATATATATATATATATATATATATATATATAGAGAGAGAGAGAGAGAGAGAGATACACTCTCTCTTACCAGATATATATGTATATATATACACACACACACACACACACACACACACACACACACACACACATATATATATACATTTCGACTGGGATGTTGTGATAATAATATCTATGATAAGAACAGTAATCGTAATAATCAAAATATTATAAATTATTAATCCTCATCTTAAGAGACGAAGCGTTCTTTTGTCTTCACTATCGTGCACAGATAAAATGTCCAACCGACCGATGAGAAATTAAGATAAACCTGTTTCCCATGGACTCGTTAGGCTACGATGAGTTTAATTATATCTCAAAGAAGTCAAAAATGAGATTGAGAGCAACAACGTTTAATGGGACGCTTAACATCAAACGCTATCGCTTCTCAATTTGAATCCCGTAAAAGTCAGCACGTTTATCGACGAGGTTTTCCCGTCATTCTCTCCGCAACATTGCTTTGATGCAATGGATCAAGGATCAAAAGTCCAGTTTCTTCGTTGCGAACAAATTTCATGCAATTTCAGGCTGAAATAATGAAGCCATGTTTAAATGAGCCGAATGAAATATTCTGTCGTAGCAAACAACATACGATGTGGCCAAATGATTTTAATTGACGTTGGATTTTGAGACCCCGTAAAAGAGAACATTCTTGGCATATAGAATTTGTATTGGAAAGGGGGAAAAATAGAATATGCATTTACTTGAATTTATCGAACGTTTTTACTGATGCACGTATAACCATCGTTATGACAAGGTATAACATCATTTTGGTAAGCTTCATCATCTTGTCATATGGCTGTTAATCTGTGCGCATGTCACCACTACACACACTGGAAAACAGGAGGACTTACCTGATATTCTATTTACATACAGCGCCTTGGTAGTCCCAAATGGTCACCTATCTAGTTCTGGCCAGGCTCAGCGTTGCTAAAATTCGGTGATATAACGAGAAACAGTGTATCAGCGTGATTGCGTCGATCGCGATATATATCTATGTTATGAAATCGTTGAGGACAATTTGATTTTGACGCGAATCATGCAACGCATTACATTTGAAGCAAAACAAAGAGGCGAGTATAAAATAGGATTAGTTTGGTGAATTTATACGTAACGTAAAAAATGAATAAAGAGTGTGATTTTCCATTTTTTTAATATTTGAATTCGCGGAAAGCTGCGTGTTCCTGTTGTGACGATATGGACTCAGGAAGCGCGCAATTGATCCAGCGCGTAAATATCTTTTATAATCTCTTTTTGAATGCGTCTTTTTTCTTTTTTTTGCTTAATAAAATTATATAAACCGTATCATTTGGATTCTTCGGATAACTGTTCTTATGTCAAATGTCATTTTTACAACGTTTTTGTCGGTGTAACCTCTGACCTTCTTCAGGTGTATCTTGTCGAACTCGGACCCGACACAAGGACTCATGACGCAGAGGTAAGAATACTTTAAAAATGAACTGCATAAGTGATATTCTCCTGAAGGTTGAAGGTTCGATTCTCAGCGTGGGCGACCGAAAAATAAATTGCTAATTATTTCGGACCTTCAGTCATCCAGTCATGGCTGATGAAACTAGAGCATGCTATGCTACCCTCGGGGGGCATGTTCTCGTTCCATCAGCCATGACTAGGCAAAAGTCCTAAGTAATTCGCAATTGTATTATTAAGTGTCTCCCGCACTGTGAACTAAACCTTCAACCCCACGATTCTCGAATTTGAAAAGAGATACGTGGAGAAGATTGGCAATATAACACTCAGGATGAGAATAATGGTCTGAAGAAGTCAAATAATGCTAAAGATTTTGAATTGCGGTCTTTGTGTAAAATATTTGGGATATTGTTCGGAACAAAGTTAACTGAATGACTTAATAACAGCTGCAGTTTAATGCAATCAAACAATAACAGTATCAACAAAAATACTGCAGCATATTTCATCAGAATAAACCTAAAAAAACAACGTAGTTATAAATTGCAAATTTAGAATTAGTGTACATATCTTGATTTTTCCTTGTAATCTCGTATCTTAGAGTTGGGTTTTATAATTGCTTGCCCTAATGTAAAATTTGACCCTGAGAGACAGATAATATACTTTCGTCCTTTTCAGTGTAATATCTACAAGTTTCGAGCGTGTGTGCAAAAAGTACGAATACGAGTTCTCTGTCAAGGCTTGGTGCAGGCGGTTCCAACCACTTCAGGGCAGGTAAATCTTTTAGCTAGTGAAGTGAATTAATCCTGTCTCTATTTTCACTTTGTGTTAAGAGAGCACCACCAACGTGCCCATTACACTAAGTTATATTAATCTTGCAAATACTGTCAAATTACATCTAGTCCTGATATTTTTAGATGGTCTCTTCTACTTAAAGATCAACCTGCTTACTTTCGGTTTTAAGCAAACAGTGGGTTGTCTATTCTTTCTTGTTGTTTTTGTTTTGATGTCACAAACACACGCCCCATAAATCTTATATACATTTGAATACAATTTTAAACTTCTCAGCATCTCGGTGATATTTTACGTCGGATGAGAATTAGAGTAAATGTGATGCTATTTTGATTGCAATGATTCTGGCTAAGTCAGATAGATGAATAGTCAATGAATAATGAACGACTTTTACATTCTTCAGACACTTTATGGTCTTGTGCCTTATTTGTTCAATATATAAACTGTAATTTGTGCTACTTTTGCAAATATATAATTAACGCGACTGACTACAACAACATAAAAAACCTACTCTGTACGAAAATTCAAACGGAATGTAAATAAACAAATTGTCCTTTTCATTAATCGAACAAATTACTCCGAACCGTCTTCTAAACCGAACAGGAATGATCGTCTTTAAATCTTAAATACTTGATGAGCTATCCTCGTGGATAATTCTATATATTTCTCCTATTATTTCGAATCCTCACGAAGTGGGGATCATTGTGCAAATGAAACATTCATTTTTCTTCCCAAATGCGCCCCTGCGTCTTAATAAGGATCAGTGAATATTGTGTAGTGTCTGTTCTACACTACTCTCGCTCGAAGGAACAGGAAAATCCATCGCGTCTGATTTTAATTTCTGTTCCATTCAGAAGTCTTCTTTAAATGAGCTAGTTATATCCAACAAAAATAAAAAAGAACTGACCTTGTATCTTACTTTGTCCTGATGGAAATTAAATTGAATAGGACTCTGAGCAATTTCCACGGCATATAGAATTTTAATAATTATCTTAAAACATTAGGTTTGACAATGCTTATAAGTAGGTTTCACTTATTTATTTTAATATCGCACACACTGAAATTATAGTATACTAGCATTTCAGCCCGGCATTGTCCGGGTGTTTGGAGGTGTATATTGAGCACAAAAAAAAAATAAAAATAGCAGTCAATTTGTTTAAATTTTGATCCCTATTATGGCCCTTAACATTTATTGTTTTGGGCTCAAATCAAGTTATTAAGTTAGATCCATGTCCAAGGAATCTATATCTAAATTTCAAGTGTTTGGACCCAAAACTGGCGGAGGAGTTTGGTAGAATTCTCAAAGGTCAAATCGTTGAACTTTGACCCCTTAATAGCAAACTTTCTGGCCTAAAACGGATTACAAAGACTTTCCCAAATCTCAGTATCCTGCATAGGAAAT
>NC_136494.1:74138276-74208276 GCF_053919585.1 Euprymna scolopes
TTATATATATATATATATATATATATATATATATATATATATATATATATATATACAAATATGCCCGTGTTCTAGAAAGTTTTTATTTTAAAGTCTTCGAAATTATGCACAATGTAGAAACTATGCATCAATAGCATTCAGTGTAATAGTTACATGAGACGAATCATCTAATAAAACCATAGAAAATGAATATTTGATTAATGAGCGCTCGTTTTTCATAGCAATATGCAAATCAGTTAACGTTCATAAAGGCGCTCGCATATCTATGACTAAGTATATTAAGAAGTTCGTTTTAATGATTTTTAAATAGTAAACGTAGGCGTTTAATATCAAAGTCAGAGTGAGAAAAAACTAAAATTTATTAGTATATATAGATAAAAGCGCTTGTGCTAAAACATTTTCATTCCCAATACTATACAATTACACATAATGTAGAAAATAGAACTGAGCATAAACATCAATAAAAATATAAAAATGAATAATTAATGAAAGTTCGTTTTTCAAAGAATATGCAAATTAATTATCCTTTATTTAGTCTCTCGCATATCCATGACTGAGTGTATAAAGAAATTAGTTTTAACAACTTTTACATAGAAAATGTAGGATTTTAATAGCAATGTCAGTGCGACGATGAACTAAACTTATATAGATATAGATTAAACAAAGGTTAACTTTTTCGATCATTGAAAAATATTTATTCAAAGAACTTTTTAATTCAAATTTCAAAAAATAAATATAATTTATAAAATTTTAAAATGAAACTTAAACGCTCTTACTTTTTTCTCTCTTTTTCTATCTCCTCTTTCCCTCTTTCTCTATCGGACATACAGTATTTTTAATTAGAAACAGCGAAGATTGGTTGTTTTTTGTTTTACGGCATATCAAACCTTTTCAGGTTATTCAATGCCGAATCCAGTGATTTTTAAGAAATTTTTTTAATAGAATGTTTTTGTTTTGGTTTTCAAGTTAGTTGCTATTCAACCCATGGTTGGGACCCTAACAGGTACTACTACTCCGGGTCAGAGTGGACCTAGGAGCAATGCCAATTAAGGGGTTGCTTGACACTCCCCAAACTCCACAAGCTGGGGCCTCAGCATCGGATATAGTTTAAGGTCATATCCAGGACCAGGAGATTGGTTGGTTAAATATGAGTGTGCAAATAAAAAATTAATGATAATAGAGGAACATTTCATTTGACATACAGATCGCTCAAACATTAAAAATTATATGAGGCAATGTCGAGTATTCAGACCAGAAGTAGAAGCAACAGCAGTCAACGCTGAGTGCCTAAAAACTTGATTCTGATTGTTGAGCTCTAGAAGAACAACAGCCACACCTACTCTGCCCACCACTCCTTCACCTTCTCATTTATCCTCTCATCCCATCCCTTCTTTAATACCACGAATCAATTCGGACACACATATGCTCACTTTTATTATATTGATAATCACTCGCGAGAAGCGGCCGTGAAAAGATACTAGTTCGTCTAAGCTACTTTCTTTCCTTTCCAATTGTGTTTTCTTCTTCCTCTTATTTCTCTTTTAATTCGTCCGCTTTCGGTACTTTCGTTGAAACAGGGTGCATTTATATTATCTGCCCTGTGCCACGCCAACACAATCGTAACATGAAGATCCGAAATAAAAACATTCTCACATGTAGGTGTGAACATGCGAATTCTTAACCAACGAGAATGATTACGGCTAGTTAGAAACATGGATTCTAGTTAAGTAAACTATCAATGTTCCTATTTACTTACCTCCCACGAGGGCAGAGTTAGACACAAGGTCGGGTTTTAATGTGGGGAAAATCCAGCTCACTTCAAAATGTGAAAAACTGGATAAAAATTGTCTCAGTCATGAAGGATTTTTCCTTCACTGATCGAGGATAGAAAAGGTGAAGTGTAGTATCAAAACAGATACTACGCTCTGTTCCTAGCCAAAAGGCGAGCAACGCCGTTTTTTACTTTTTTTTTGTTTTTTTGATATTTAGGTATTTTTGCTTCCCCACGGAAGCAAATATGACACAAGGCTGTTTTTAATTTTGGGGGAAATGCAGCTCCCCTAAAATAAGGACAAAAAGGGGGCACTCTGCCATTACCCTCCCCCCCCAAAGTAATTGTCTCAGAATTTTCTTAGAAGGTTTTTTTTCCCTACATTGATCAAAACTAATAATCTTACGTGTATCATCAGAACTGATGCTACACTTTGTTCCTAGCCAAAAGGCCAGCAACGCCGTTTTTCGCTCTTTTTTTAATTCAACAACTGTTTAATAGTTTATAAAATTTCTTGGATTATGTAGAGACAAAACGATGACGTCACAACAGCGTGCTCGGGTCTAAGCAAACAAATAAGCAATTAGTCAAGCGAGATAGTTCCGCAGAGTTGTAATTTATAAGTATATATGAATGTTAATATTAAATTTAGTAACACTTTAAAAATTATGTAATGGAATGCAAGTTTTTTTTTTTTTTCGATTATACTTATTTGTAATTCATTTTCTCTGTGTGGATGCCTTCACTTAAAACACCTATCTATAAATAAACCTCTTTTCGTATAGTTGTCAGCGTGTTGGCTACGCGTGGGTTTGCACTAGATGCCCTTTTATCTCATTGTGTATATTGCTTCTATTAAGTGACTACGAAAATCCCGCAACTTTCTCATCTACTCTCTATTCGCGCTTCCTTTTTCTATCAATCTCTATTTAAATTCTCCCTATTTTGCTGTTATCTCTCTATTTCTTCCCATCGCGTTTTCCTCGTTCGCTCTCTGTATATATTTTCTTTCTTTCTGATTTTCTTTAGTTTTCCTTCTTTCTTATCTTTTATTTCTTCCCCATACCTTTTTTCGCTTTGCCTCTACTTACTCCTTTTTCCATCTTTTCATGTTTTTACTTCTTTTTTTCTTTCTTTGTTTTGTCCTTTTTTCTTTCTTCCGTTATGCCTGTGTATCTATATGTATGTCTATCTTTATTTTCTACTATTTTTAGAACGATTAATCAGAATCGGGAATCGAAAAGCATCGGATCTTTTTATGGCGTCGGGATCGATCGAAAAAAAAAATGAGTCTATTTTATGATGTCAGCAACAGTTCTTTTACTTTTTTGTTTTGTCCTATATGTTTATAATTAATTTTGTTTATAATTAATTTTGTTTATATTTAATTTTGTTTATATTTAATTTTGTTTATAATAAATTTTGTTTATAATTAATTTTGTTCATATTTAATTTTGTTTATAATTAATTTTGTTTATATTTAATTTTGTTTATATTCAATTTTGTTTATAATTAATTTTGTTTATAATTAATTTTTTTATAATTAATTTTGTTTATAACTTATTTTTTATAATTAATTTTTTTATATTTAATTTTGTTCATATTTAATTTTGTTTATAATTAATTTTGTTTATAATACATTTTCTTAATTAATGTTGTTTATAATTAATTTTGTTTATAATTAATTTTGTTCATATTTAATTTTGCTTATATTTAATTTTGCTTATATTTAATATTGTTTATATTTAATTTTGTTTATAATTAATGTTGTTTATATTTAATGTTGTTTATATCTAATTTTGTTTAAATTTAATTTTGTTTACAATTAATGTTTGTATTTAATTTTGTTTATATTTAATTTTGTTTATAATTAATGTTGTTTATATTTAATTTTGTTTATATTTAATTTTGTTTATAATTAATTTTGTTTATATTTTAAGTTGTTTATATTTTATTTTGTTTATATTTAATTTGATTTATAATTAATTTTGTTTTGATAGCATTAAAGGTAAAAAAAAACAACATATATATGGATTTTACAAGCAAAATTAAACTATTGATCTACAATCATAAGTGTTTACGTTTTCGAAAATATATACACGTGTTATCTTATTTGTAGAGTAATTCGAAACAACAAATAAATGGTTAAATATTTAGAGGGTTTAAAAGAATCAGAATCGGAATCGTTAATTCTATCAGAATCGGGAATGAAAAAAGTCGGCAATTGTATTGGAAACGGGGGAAATATTGGAATCGTCACTATAATATTTTTCTATTCTCTCTTTCTGTCTCTCCTTGTCTTTTATATTTTGGTGTATTCCTCAATTGTTTTTCTATCTCACTTTCGCCCCCCCCTCTCTCTATTCTATTTCTCGATTTTTAATCACGGTTCTTATCATAGTTCCATCCATCGTACATACCTTTTTCTTATAGATTATTTATTTTTCACTTTTTATTTTTCTTCTGTACCTTTCTCTCGCTTCTCGCCTTTCTCCTCATTTCTGCGTTTTTCTTTCTATCACAATCTATATTTTTCTTTCTTCTCACTCTTTCTCACCGGTTTTCTTAGCGTCCTTTTTTGTTTGTATTATATGCCCATCTTTATTTATCTCCGTCACTCTTTCATTTTTTTCTATTTTTTCTCATTAATATGCTGCCCTGTTTTTTTTTCTTAATTATTTACTAATCCCCTGCTATATATAATCATTCCATGATGAAATTCAAGGGTAAGAAATATTCTCCTAATTCATGCTAATAAAATACCCGTACCAGGATTAGGTACAAGCAATAAATTTCTGTCTCTATCCATCTATTCTATTCATTTATATTTCTACTAATATATAAAATGAATTTGTGTGTGTATATGTATGTGTGTAAGTTCGTTCCGTATAGACTCGAAAACAACCGGGCCGATTTTTATGAAGTTTCACACGAAGGTACTTTATGTGCCTGGCAGTGTTCGCAAATAGGTTTTGAATCGGAGTATTTTCGATAAGTTTCGATTATCAATAATCGAAATAATTCGATAAAAGAAGATACAATCGATTTTGCCCAAACTTAACACCTTAAACAGGATAACGTCACAAGTGCATTTCAAAGGTTTCATTACTCCAAAAGCCGAAAGGCATGACATATAAAATCAACAGTAAGTTCTTTGATATGACAAAGGCGCGCTCGAAATGAATGTTTCTGTTTAATGCATAATTGACCATGACACTTGGCTTTTTTCATTTTAATCTTAAATTAAAGACTTTATCACCGCACAAACAGTAAGGCTAGGCAAACAAAATCAATAGTAGGTTCTTTTATGAGACATGTGTGCGTTCGAACTGAAAATTCCTGTTTAAATCGCAACTGAAGCATGATACTTGACTTTTGCATTTTAAACATTCATTCAAACCATTATATGTATATAAACAATAATTTTATAAAATCAATAGTAGGTTCTTTATAGTGTAATGTAGACTACAATGTATTGTGACCTAAGTCACTGATAGGAAGCATGTAAACCTTCCTCCCGATGCACCACGATGGGTTATCAAGTATAGCAGGCAATCAATAGATTTTGTTGAAAAATGGGTGAGTTCACCGATTTTGATGACAATAAAACATTGGAGTGTGAAACATTCGTTGGTCATCATTTAATCCCGAGCAACATCGAGTTTCCCTGCGAGTATTAGTTTAGTTTTAACTTTTATTCTATCTATCTATCTATCTATCTATCTATCTATTTATCAATTACATAAAACGAACTTTGTTTGTGTGTATATGTGTGTGTTTGTGTGTTTGTGTATGTGAGTTCATTCCCTATCAGACTAGGAAACAACTGGACCGATTTTTTTGTAAATTTTACGTGAAGGTACTTGATGGGTCTGGGAGTGTTTATACGTAGGTTTTGTATCAGAATGCGTTCGATAACTATCCGAAGTCAATAATGGAATAAACCCGATTAAAGGAAGAATTCCGATTTTGACCAAAATTAACACTTATACACGTTGACATTACAAGTGCATTTGAGAAGTTTTATAACTGCACACACAGAAAGACGTCTAAAATAAACTGTGACTTCCTTTTATAAGACAGGGGATTTTTAAGATGGCTGTTTCTTTTTAGAGCACAATTTAACTATGGTACCTAACTTTTGTACGTTTAACTTTAATTCAAGTGATTATATAAAAATAATTTCATAAAATTAACAGTCGCTTATTTCATTAGACAGGTTCTCGTTCAAAATAAAAGTTTCTGTTCAGAGCACAATTAAACCATGATACTTGACTTTTGCATTTGAAAATTTGAGTTAACCATTATTTACGGATAATTGCATAAAATCAATAGTAGATTCTCTACAGTGAAATATAGACTACAATATATTGTGGCTAATCAGAAGCTCACAGTATTAATGCTGGAGTCCCTCAGGGGTCCATCCTGGGCCCAACTCTTTTTCTGATCTACATTAATGATCTTCCAAATCACATCCTTACATCATTTGTAGACATTTATGCTGATGACACTACCATTTATGGTAGCACATCTAAGACAGTAAACGACCAAGTTCTCTCCGATTCTCAATCCTCTGATCTTGAGCACGTGGTACAATGGGGAAAGGAGTGGCTTGTTACTTTTAATGCATCTAAAACCAAGCTTCTCTCTTTACATCATCGGCATTCTGATCCAAATCGGGTATCAATTGAAAAGAATGACTCTCGTCTTCAGGAGGCCTAAAGTAACAAGTTTCTGGGCTTGACCGTTACTCCTGATCTTAAATGGAACACGTATCAAATCTGTTGCCAAGGCTGCTGGAAAAATGGTGGGATCTTTCTATCGATCCAGTAGATATCTCACTGCTGATGCAATTATCTATCTATATAAGAGCCAGGTACGTCCAAGGATGGAATACTGTTGCCACATCTGGGCAGGAGCTGCTAGCAAGGACTTGTCCTGTCTTGATAGAGTTCAAAATAGACTTCATAGCCTCGTAGGAGATGTCCCTTTTCTCTTCTCTGCAACCTCTATTTCACAGAAGAGATGTTGCGAGTTTGTCTCTGATGTATCGTTATTTTCATGGAAAGTTTTCGACTGAGCTCCAGTCTATGGCCCCCCCTCGCCAAACTTTCACAAGAAACATTCGTCTAGCTGAAAACACTATCAATAATTCCTCCCAACTCTTTATCTGTGCCTAAACCTAAACGTAGATTCCATGAACAAAGCTTCTTTCTTAGAACTGCACGCCTGTGGAATTGTCTTCATTTTTTTTGCTTTCCGGCTGACTACAATATGGTTGTCTTCAAGTCTAACGTAAATAAGTTCTTGATGAGCCGTTCTATATAAGTTAACAAATTTACCGAATTTTCATTACAAATGATTACTATATTGTCCAATTTCTACTGTACACACTTTAACCCTTATCCTCAAATGACCTCTTGGCCTTGATAAAGTGGTGATGCCCGTGTAAAACAAAAAAAAGGCAATGCGGGGAGGCATGTGAATTTTCCTTTCAGTACATTGCAGTAGGCCCCCAACTAAAGAAGTCAATCAATCATTGTGATTAAAAATGGGCGATTTCACCGATTTCGATGACAATAAATTATGGAAGGGTGAGAAATTTGTTGATCCTCATTTAATTCCGGGCAACGTCGGGTCTCTCTGCTTGTATTTGTATATTTCCTTAAGGGCATTGTACTGTTTCGGTAACATTTATTAAATGATATAGTTACAAAAATATAATCTGCCCACGTTACACAATATGTCATCTATTATAATATTCCATAATTTATAACGATGAGTTTTATAGTTTATGATTTTATGAAACACTTAGATATAATTCACGCTCGTGCGCACTGATCCTTTTTAACATATATTACTCAAAATAAATTAATTTACTCTATTAATGTTCGTATCTAACTTATTTTTAATGTTTGTTCAGAACTGGTGGCAGTTTAGGTGGACACACTCACCCAATGTTAAAGTTTACAACAACAACAATTTTTTTCCATGTTATTCTACGGGTACGTAAAAATAGGTATAAAATTTATAATGATTGGTTCATAAAAGTAAACAAAACTTTATATAAACAGTAAAATATTAACATTTGGAAAATAAAATTTGCCCATGTTACTGGACGATGATTGAAATTGGGCAAAAATATGATTAATTACTTTATTTATTTTCGATAACTAACAAGAATTTGCCAACATTAGATATGAAAATTACTATGTTTTAGTTATCTGAGAAGCAGCTCCCCGATACTGTGTATCACAGACAAGTACGTCTTGAAAAATTAAACTTTTATCACAGAAGTTCTGTTTAGTTGAAGGAACACAAAGGAAAATATGGAAAATTATTTGAAATGTTTGTTACTGCAAGAGTTCTTGTTGTGACTGCTTTTCAGATGAACCAAATCTCTGAGGTTATTTGAGTATCTAACACAAAAACTGCTGTAGGCCCATTAGGATCCGGGAGAAAAACACAACTCTGCAATTATTAGGAACAAAATATATTGAATAGAAAATCAAATACAACGAATGAAAGGTGTTGGGATATGTCAGACTGACAGCCAACGAGTGTAAGACTCATGTATGACCAGGCGCTTACACCGGGATGCATATTCTGGAATTTAAAGTGAGTGGAAAAGTGCAGTATTAAATGTATGATGGACATGCCTTTATAAAAATAAAGATAGAGTAGAGAAAGAGTAACAACATCTTTTCCTTTTTGTTTACAAAGGAATCGCCACTTACCAAGACCCGAAGGCCGCTCGAGAATAAGGGTTAATGAATGTAAGGTGATAATGTAGTGATCGTTAATGATATAGATAAGCTCAGCAAGAACTTGCTTATAATGAATTTTAAGGCAACCACATTGTAGTCGGTTGAGAAGCAGACCAATGTAACAGTGCTCCACAGGAAGATAGTTCTAGGAAAGAAGCTTTTCTCATGGAATCTACGTTTAAATGTAGGCATAGCTAGAGAGTGAGGAAAATTATTGATAGTGGTTGTAGCTAGTCGAGTTTTTTTCTTATGAAAATTTGGCAAAGAGGCACCATAGATTTTAATGTAGTCGAGTACTTGCTATAAAAATAACGATAGCACAGAGACAGGCTTGTAACGTTTGTTTCGTAGAAAATGAAGTTGCGGGGAAGAGAAAAATGAATCACCTAGATTTCGGAGTCGGTATTGAACTCTATCGAACAGCTCCTATTTAGATGTGGCAGCAGTACTCCATTTTAGGACGTATTATGCTCTTGTACAGATGTGAGGAAAAGGCTTTAGGGTGTAGAAGTTGAGATCGGATATTAGAGTTCGAAATCAGTTTTGTATTCAGTCAATGTTGGAAAAATATACTGTCTGTCATCTCCCAGTTGTATCTAAAGAAGTCCATCTTAAGGAGCAATTGACCTCTATAAAGGTAAACGATTGTATTATTATCCAGATACTGTCTGGAGCGTTGGAGTTATCCAACGATTCTTCGAGCGATCTCAGCAAGAGATGTGATGTAAATCTTTCATTTCATGTCAAGAATGTCAGTCGTAGAAGCTTGTCAAAGCAGAGAACAGTTTTCAAGGAAAAATCCATTCTATTTCAACTTGGGCAAAATTAAGATCCGAGCGTTGATGATCAAAGAAGTGAAGCTTGGGTTTTGCTGTATTTATATTAATCAGTCACTTTTGCCCCATCACATCATGTGCTCCTGGTCTGAAATATAGGACAACTTTTGGTCATCAATGATCTTCGAGGTGCAGCGATAGGCGGTGTGTCATTTGCATAGATAGCAACAAATGATCCGATAATGTGTTTTCGGAGATCACTGAAGAGACCAGGAGAAGAATTTGACATATATCCTTGAGATACGCTGGCGTTGATATAAATGCTTCCGACTCTTGACAATGAATTTTATAAACCTATCAGAGAGAGAGAGAGAGAGAGAGAGAGAGAGAGAGAGAGAGAGAGAGAGAGAGAGAGAGAGCATTTGATTCTTAAGAAGATATTTCTAGATATTCTATATCTAACAAGCTGGCTAAGAAAACCTGTGTGGCAAACTGTATCGAAGGTGTTTGGGATGTCAATAATTATTTCTTTCTTAATATTTTTTTTGGATTTTATCTGATTTTCAGTTCAGTTTCTATTTCACTCGCCTTTTACTCGATTTTAATGAAATAACAGACACAGCTAGAAGACACCAATTAAGAAAGTTATCCAAAATTTTATTTTTTTTATATTAAGGAAAAAGACAGATAATGAGGAAACGTAATGACACTGAAAGTAATTTGACTCAACTCAATGAATGAATTAAAAAAGTATCTAGTAATGACCTTTATTCAGTTCCAAACAACGTTAAGTCTACCTGGATGTCATTACTTGTCGAGCTATCAACAATTCTTTTCTGTGTAGCTTGATTGCTATATATATATTTTTAAAACTTATATATATATATATATATATATATATATATATATATATACGAGCAAACAGTTAATAAAATATGTTAAAAAAACACTTTGAAATGAGTTAAAAACATATTTAATCTGAAAAGTCCTTAATCCGCAAAGTTTGATTGTATTTTATATATATGTATATATATATATATATATATATATATATATATATATATATATATATATATATATATACATGTGTATAAATATATACACGGAGTGGAAAGAGAAAATTGTCGCCGTAACCCCCCCCCCAAAAAAAAAAAAACATGATTCCATTTTCGTTTCATGAAAACCGGCTTTCTTTATTTGTTGCAGACCATCCACTAGTTGGCCAGTTATATACAAATTCCAAGAGCGATAGGAAACTTCTATCATGTCTGTAAGTGATACAATGCTCAACAAGCGAGATCGGAGATGTGCCGCTGTACAACTCATGCTCTCTACCGATCCAAGTTATGCAACGGGACTATTGCAGTCAAAATGCATCGCTAGATTGCAAGCAATAACAGGGAAATGCATAGAGTGATGAATATAAAGGTATTGTCTTTGGTTGTTTTCCAGTGAAGGCAACCTCATAAAGCCTCATATTTTCGAACACGGCTTGAAAGTCAACATCAAAATGTACCTGGATGTGTTGAAGAGTTTGGAGCAGTCCCTGGTGTGGCAGCAGGATTCGGCGCCGGCTCACAAGTTTAAAAAGGCCAGGCTTGGCTTCAGAAGGACTTCTACGACTTTGTACCGTCTCTGACTCGCCCCTCCTTCTTCTCCGAACTGAATCTGCGTAACTACTTCGTTTGATAACATGATTAACATGACCTCCCACAATACCAAAGCCAGCTAGATCTCCGCCATCTGCTGAGTAATCGCCGAGCTCCCGCCAGCGCGTGTGTAAAAAGGCATGCCCCCCGTTCAGAACCCGTATCGAGGCGATGATTGGGGCTGAAGGCGGCTACATTGAATAGGTTTCAGCTCTACTACATAATCAAGTTACCTGCATTGATTTTTCCATAAAACTTTTACAATAAATCTGTAGTATTGTTTACTTTAGGGCGACAACTTTATCGTTCCAGACTGTACACACACACACACACACACCTATACACACACATACGCACATACACATACACACACAATCACACACACGCAATTAAAATATTAAGCGATTTAGTTTTCGAATCTTCGTTATCAATATTTCACTTGCGAAAAAATAGATATTTGATTCTCATTTACTAGTTTTTTGTTTTCGTAAAGTATTTGATTTTTTTTTTACCGTTTTTGTTTTCTACGTTCATAGCAACAAAACCTGTTTCCATTTAATCTTTTTTAAAAGTTAATATTTTAAATAGTGGTAAATTACTACTGATATACACTCTCCCTTGCTAGGGAAACGCATACTTTTGCTAATAATGTTAGTATTGTAGACTTTCAGGCCGGTAATAATCAATACTAACACAGTTGTATAATTTACAGAAAGTGCATTACCAAAAGTATGTTAGAGAATTATACTTCATAATTACGGGAGTCATAACTGCTAAACATCACTACTCAGTAACGTGGTAAATATAACTATATTTATTGGTTCTAGATAAATGCATTGTCATTCTCAATCTAGCGCTACTTTTCATCTCCCATATTTAGTACCTTAACAACTACAGTGGAATCGTTTTTTTCTCCATAAATAAGATACGAGCGTATATGCGTGTCATATGTGTGATCTTCAAATAAAACTTCTTTCGTAAATGCTATCATATATAAACAAACATATAAAAACAGTATCATATAATTGCATATATATATATATATATATATATATATATATATTTATTGGAATCCTTTGAGATGAATAATTTTTATATTTATTTATTTATTTGCGGACCGTTTTCCCCCAATTTCAACCCTGATCGCCCTTCGGGGCCGTGGTGCAGTGGCTAGAGGAGTTGAATACTTACGGTTCCAGGTGACCATTGTCTGTAGATGGCGGATTTAATCCTACCCAAATCAGCCCAGAGGATTAGTGTGCCAAAATGTGATGAGACAACAGCAATTATGGAAGGCAATAATTACTGAGGATACAGATAAGGGACCCAGCGTTCCTATCCACCTGATGAAGATTAGAGGAATAACTGGGTGAAACATGGTGAAAGAGCAACTATAAAGATGGGGATAACAGTCCGCAAATAAACAAATATCAAATAGCTGTATCTTTTAATCAAGCCATAACACACACTTTATTTGCGAAACATGGAAAATAACGCGATTTCCCATGTCTTGAAATGTAGCGATTTCCTTGTGCACCTCATATCAGTTGCATGATTTTTAAAATTTGTTTTAGTAAAAGTATGTCATGATTCTGGAGCCATTTTTTCTCACAAATCGCTGTTCCATAACGTGTTAGACGTAACGATATTTATAGCATCCGAGTAAGTCCATTATTCCTAAAATAGACATGTCACTTAATCCCTATAATAGTTTATACTTATAGATAAGAGAGAATATCTGATAAGCCTTAAGCTCAGCTTTCCGATCCCAAAGTCTGCATTCATAAATGATCCTCCGCTATTTCCATCAGTTAATCTTCATCGACAGGAAAATAGGATTAATCAAGTTATTCTCTTCATATCAAAAGCAATTATATTCTTCGAATTTGGTAATTGAAAGAACACTTAGAAAATCGATTCTTTCATATGAATGCAATTTTAAAACAACAACAACAACAACAACAACAAAATGAAAATAGATTGTGCTGTCTTAGTTTAAAATTTATATCGAATAATTATCTAAAAGTTTTCAGAATTCATTAATTTCTTCTTTTATTGTCTCTGAGGACGACTTCTCTGGTTTAGAGTCTTCCGTGGTTTGAATAAAATTGAAATCCACCGGAAAGCAAGAAGGGTGAAAAAAAAAATCATGATGAAATCTGTCAATTATATTTTCCCCAGGGATGAGCGAAAAATTGTGAAAAATATCAGACTACACTTTGAAAACTATACTTAAACACAATTTTATACGCAGAAATAACGTCTATATACAACATTCGACCAAGAAGAATAATAGGTTAAGGAAACGTCACTTCCCTTATGTGTAAGTGATAATACGACAATAATAAAAGAAGAAGCAGAAATATAATACACGTTTATTTCATTAAATAACAACACTGCCTGATTTCATGGAGCATAATTCAAATTTAATATCTAATTTGTTTATATTAAATTTTTAACATAAAATTGAAGTAAAAAATCGTGCTAGAAATTTACTTACGCCTAAAGGTATTCTGTACCTCTACAAAGTCACCATTCGTTCGTGTATGGAGTACTTCTGTCACATTTTGGCTGGTGCATCTGCTACTAGTCTCTCGCCCCTGGACTGGGTCCAAAAGAGAGTCGCCAACCTAATAGGTCCCGAACTGTCATCTAAACTTCAGCCCCTGTCATACCGACGAAATGTTGCATCCCTCTGTCTGTTTTACAAGTATTTTAATGGTAGATGATCTGGCGAACTACAAGCCCTTGTACTCCCCCGACAAGCAGCGAAGTCCCACCCCTACACAGTTGAGATCCCTAGATGTAAGAAAGCCTTTTACTCTAATAGCTTCTTCCCAGAACTGCAGGATTTTTTTAATTCTCTTCCGGTTTCTTGCTTCCTCAAACTGTACTTACATGCAGAAGTTCAAGTGTAATGTGAACAGACATCTTGCTGCTAAACTCCCTACCTAGTACTCCTGCAACTTAGGTCTCTAATAGAAGCCCCCTACATCAAACTGGCAACGTGCATTGATTGGGGTGATAATGTAATTAAAAAAATGAAAATACGGCATCACATTTTATTAATGCTTTGTCGATAAGGTTCCATTTAGTAAGTGGATACACGGTGGTACGTTGTAAAAGTATTGAGCACTCTTGGCAGTTTATAATGCAAATTTAAACACCTGTCTTAGCACTAGGAATTAGTGTAAATGAAAGAATAATTTTGTAATTATGATGTTTTATATCCACTTTTATTTTTTTTCAGAGGAGGTAAAATCCTTGCATACTACTATGTCAATACAAGCATGGTAAAAAGAATTCTAATGGATAGTAAGGATGGTATACGTAAGGAAAATAATGGCGAAGTAGATAGTGACGTATCTGATGCTGATTATGAAATTATGATACATGGGTTTAACAAAGGGTTTCACAACAAAAAGCACGAGGAATACACATGTAAATTTTCACAATTCTCAGTTTATACAGCATTTATTTATCTAACTAAAAAGAAAATTGAGTTCCTATATATTCCATTGACCTTCTTGGTAATTTCATTTTTTTTACAAGGGAATCACCACTTATCAAGGCCCAGAGGCAACTCGAAGATAAGGATTAAAGAGTGTACAGTGGTCAAAGGGACAATATCATAGCAATTGTTAGAAGTCCAAATTTGGTAAATTGGATTACTTAAGAGGAACGACGCATGACGAACTTGTTTACATTGGACGTGAAGACGGCCATATTGTAATCAGCTGGAAAGCAGGTAAACAGAAGAGAGTTCCATAGGTGTGCAGTTCTAAGAAAGAAGCTTTGTTCATGGAATCTGCGTTTAGGTTTATTTCTAATAAATTCTTAGATTAGCTAGTTCTAGGAATAGTAATACCATTCAATAAAAAAAAGTTTGGACAATTTCTCGATGTAGAATGCGTTTTCATCCTCAAATGAGCTATTTATCCTTCAAATATGAATTAAAATAGAATCGTTTTTAAGAGAAAAAATACGAAAAGATACGTTGCCACATTTGTGATTTTCCAATAAAACTTCTGTCACAAATGCTATCATAATTAAACGGAAATATGAAAACATTATAAAATAAATTGGTCTTTTTATTTAGCCGTAACACACACTTTGTGTTCAAGACATGTGAAATTACGCGATTTCCCATTGCTTCATGCGTAGCGGTTCTTTAATTATCCCTTTTTAGATTGTTTGAATGGATGGTGACATGTGGGAGTGCATCAACTTGTATTACGAGCAGCTTTTGGAACTGCAGGAAATAATAACTAATCTTATGTAACAAATAATGAGACAGAAAATCTTTATATATATATATATATATATATATATATATATATATATATATATATATATATATATATATATATATATATACATATATATGATTGCGCTGTTTTGTCAGACGAGCGCCACTCTCTCAGACACTTAAAGTCCATGAGCCCCAAAATGACTTCCATCGCCACACGATTATTTTAATAGACAAATGCAAGAGGGAGTATCTGTACACAGATGATGTTACAGAGTCTAAGCTTTGTACGACAGCTAAGTCTCTCTCTCGGTTCAAAATGTTAAGATCCAGCAACAAGCAAGAGCAAGATAGCCAGCAACAAGTTAAACTGCAGACCAGCTTAATGCGAGTACTGGTCTCCCACTTAATGGCTTTTTAAATCAGAGAATTGCTTCTCCTAGGAAGGTTGCCTTCACCACGGCTTACGGGAGCCCTCTCCACCCCAACACACACATATATACACACAAACACACGGTGCTAGTTGGTCGTTGACCCCGAAAAAGGGTTAATTCGCTATTTGGAAGGTTTTGTTTTTAATCCTTCAGGGAGACTAGCCACCCTCCTCACCAAACAAGTCTGGTGGGGGAACCAGTTTAGTCACCGGTAACCCGGCCATGAGGCAGGTAGTACTGGGTTACATGGTACCAGTAGCATATAACATGACCTTACATACATATATACGCCAATTATAAACGCTTAACAAGTTATTATGTTCAGTAAATAGTAGTTAATAAGCTTGTTATATTTATACTAAGTTCAATTGTTCGAATTTACGGTGTTATTTCTAGATTTACGGTGTTATTTCGATCACCCTGTAGTATACCAAGAAAAATATGTGTGTCACTATGATAAAGAGCTCTTTTGGGGAACCCCAGATCCCAACATTAAATGACCTCGATTTAGATTGAATTTTTTTTTATAAAATCGGATGGCTGAAAGGTCGAATGAAGTTAAGCTATTTAATTTATAAGTCGAAATATGGTGGAACTAAAAATACTGCAAGTGACTGTATTTTTTGTTTCTGTCAATAATATATCTCCTTCTTTCTCTCACTCTCTCTCTCTCTGGCTCCCTTTATTCTTCTCTCTCCCTCTAGTTTCGACGAGAAGGAATTTGTAATCAATTGGAAGTTGCACGAGTCGGGCTGCAAAATTGTGGACTCTTTACTTTGTTGAGAACCGATCTCCAAATATTAAAATCTTTTATATAATATTTACATTTATTTTAATACAGTGATCGATTTGAGCACGGCGGTTCTGCTAGTAACGATTCTGAAAACTAAAGAGAAAACCAACAAACAAACGTAGCCGACGACATATCAACCAATAGATCTCAAGCATATGGTTATTACCATCGTTTACCAACTGTACCTAGCGCAAAACAAGAATTCTAGAGACGTCTCTAAGGCGCGAAAAAAGACGAAGACACTATCCCCGGCAATTTGCCGCCTCGTTAAATCGAAATTATGTAATCGTACAGCATTATATTGTTGATACCTACATACTAAAATGGATAAAATTTAAATTCGTGAAAACTCAATTACAAGTGATACTCTAGGCTTGACAAAGTCCAGACTGACATCCAATTAAAATATTTGCAGTAAAATAAAACGAAAGTTGTCTCACAATATGGCATTTAATGGTAATACGCAGTTGGAAGCAATCAAAATGGGTGGCAAAATATTTTTTATTGAACAATAAAACTCACTGGCAGATACATCATTTATTTGCTGAAAGTTTTCCATGAAACAATCACATTAAAAGCTTTATCCACCCAAGTATCTAAGTTCTTCGGTATTTTATTACCAAATTGGTGCCAAAATGAATTATTGCTTCCATCCATCTTTTTTACAAATTCCTGTTTTTATACACACATACTTATATATTTATCATTTTTAAAACAGTAATCTACGTACATGCGTGTTTCGAGGTCGTTACCTCTCGTCAGCGTAGTTCAACTGTTTCTAGGGATTGAACCTATGACCATGTTTACCACATTCCGGTGCCTTAACCGTTAGCCCACAAACCCTAGATTCATTTTATTGTTTATTTTTATCGCTTATAAATTTAGATTTGTTATTGTTGTTTTTTCAAGCGATACATACGGTTAATATCTATCTATCTATCTATCTATTTATTTATATATATATATATATATATATATATATATATATATAATGAATAACATTATAGTTATATTCCAAATTCCAAATATTTATTTTTTATGCAAAGCGGCTCCTCCAGCATGTAAACATTTTAGTACACTTTTTACAAATCCGTTTCGTTATGTAGAAACAAACAGTTATTAAAACAATAGGGACTATTCACGTGCGTACACTCTTCAGAAAATTTAGAAATTTCTTTGCTTAGATAGATAAAAATGCATGACAATTTAATGTTGCAAAACGAAAAAAAAAATCATAGTATTTCAAAGCGATATGTATATCACAGAGGAGACAACCAAGCAAAAAAAAAACATAAGCAAAATTATCTCAAAGCAGCAATACTAAAGCTGGCCTGCCAAGACACTATATATAAAAATGTAGACTCATTGTGACATATTATATTAGTTTGGAAATATAGGTTCTTTTTTTACCAATTGTACTATAATTTTAATCATAGAATAGTATTATAACCTTCAAAAAGCCTGCAAAGTTTAATGTAGTTTCGTCTCATAGAACTAAAGATATGAGCATTTTAAGATTTAATTTGGCTACGAGTATATATATATATATATATATATATATATATATATATATATATATATATATATATATATATATATATATATATATATATTTAAGAGTGTAGCCATCAACAATTATGGGGTTTTCAGTCTTTTATCATTTTTTATTTTAAAATATTTTTATAACGCGTTTCAAGCTTTGTACAGCTCTCTTCAGATATATTTTTATATAAATGTTTTTTAAGTGAAGGGTTATTCTGGAGAATATTTTACATCTAATGACTGAGTGTGTTTTTCAGAGAAATGTCAGTCTCAGACTTTTGTCGCCAATAGTCAGCGTGTTGTGGGGTTCAATCAGAGTTAAGTTCATTTGGAGAGGAGGGGGCATTTTGGTCAATTTGGTAAAGATTTTTATGTTTTTTTATGACTTTCTTTCTTTTGTGATATATACGCGCGCGCTCACACACACACTCACACACACAATCACACATGCACATACATACATACCACATACATACATATGTATATATATGTATATATATATGCACCCACCCACACACACTCATACACATGTAGGCGCATACATACATAAAAAATGTATACACACACACACACACACACACGCATATCCACCCACTAACACACCACATATATATATTGGTTAAAGTTTTCTTTGTCTTTCCCAATCAAAATACACATGCATACATGTACTTAGTCCCCTAAACATAAGCATACGCACATATACAAGATGGAATATAGGTAACAGATGATATATGCACATTCACACATGCACACACAATCACACACATGCATACATATACATACACACACTTATATATAACTATATGTATGCATACATACACGCATACGTATGCAGGTACATGCACGCATATACACACATGTATATATAGAGAGACATGTGCAGGGGCACACGTATACACACACGTTCATATACACACATATACATACGCATACATCCACTCACGCATATAGATATATACATAAAAATACACACATACATATACATACGTGCATACATCCACCCACCCATATATATATATACATATACATATATATATATATATATATATATATAAATAAATGCACCCACAATCACACACATATGCATACCCCACCACATACATATTGGTTTAAGTTTTGTTTGTCTTTTCCAATCGGAGCACATATGTATATGTGAACTCAGTCACCAAACATAAGTACACGCACACACACAAACGGGATTGAGAATAGATAACTGATTACATATATACATACACATACACGCATACAAAATCGCACACACACATACATATACCCCAACACATACACCTATGTATGCATACATACACACATACACACGCATACGCATGTAGCCCCATATACACATACACAAACATACATATATAGAGACATATGTAGTGTCACACTCATACACACATACATATACACACATGCATACATCCATCCACCCTTATATATACAGATGCATATATACACACGCCCATACACATATTCGTGCACACATCCACCCATATATATATATATATATATATATATATATATACACACATACATACACACGCACCCACACATACCCACACACGCACGCACCATATACATATTCGTTAAAGTTTTCTTTGTCTAGAAAGATTTTCTTTTATTAGGTGTGGGTAGAGTGGTGTATTTTGTTTCTAATTGTTTGTTTAGTTTAGGGAAATGGTATTATACTGGGTATGGATGCATGCGCCAGCGAAAGTGCGTGCGTGCTCTATTCTGCTTGTGTGTGAAGTTGTGCATTTCTCTAAGCATGCATGCGTGTAAGTGTATTTTGCGTTCTGCCTATCTATGTGTATAATTATTGGGAAATGTTTAAAGCGGGGTTGAACTTTGCTATAAAGTTTTTTTCTTGTGTTAGTAAGTAGAAGTAGTTGTCAGTTTAGAAGATTGGCATTATTTCGAATTTGCCTCAACCATCATTTTAAATATATATATATATATATATATATATATATATATATATATATTAGTGATAGTTGTGGAAAATTATATATATAATTTACCACAACAATCACTTTATATATATATATATATATATATATATATATATATATATATATATATATATATACAGTCCTGGTCAAAATCATAAGACCACTTAAGAAAGTAAACGTTTACGCATAATATCGAATTTTTTAATCAAACAAATGGTTGAAACCATTGCTAAAAGGGGAAATACGATGAAAAAAAAATGAAATCTGCTTCATTCGAAACCTTAACCCATTCACTTTTAAAATTGAGAAAACATGATTCTTTACTGGCAGGCTACGACTAGAACCAGTATCTCCCGCCGACTAATATGCCACCTATCTTCTCCGAATACCTCCGTTTACCAACACCTTACAGCACATAACCGTGGCCTTCGTTATAAAGATGGCCGGCCAGCTGAAAAAATGACGTCATCGCCGAGGTCCCAACAAGCAAGATATGTGGAACTCTTAGACTGTCAATAATGAACAGTAATTTTTACAGACAGCGTTACAAAACTTCAAAATTGGATTGAAATAAAGAAAGAACACGATGATTTATACTGAAACTCATCTAATATTAATAATAAAAAAATAATAAAAAAATAATAAAACACAAGTTGTTTGTTTAAGTATTATAAGCAATTGAATATTTCGTTGTATTATAGATTTTAAAGATTAGAATGCGTTCTTTAATTACTTATAAATTACATTTTTAAAAAGTGAAGGAACACGATTTGATTTGTAGTAAACTTGAAGTTTATTTAATATAATTAAATGAAAATTATGCATGTAAGATTATGAATATTTGAAGCAGAACACAAGCAAAACATTTGAAATATTAAAATTAAACTATTTTTTAATCAAATGAACAATATTTTTTTTGAATCAAAATGAATTTTTTTTAATCAAAAGGAATATTTTTTAATCAAAGTGAAGAATATTTTTTTTTAAATCAAAATGAATATTTTTAATCAAAATGAACAATATTTTTTTTTAAATCAAAATGAATATTTTTTAATCAAAATGAACAATATTTTTTTAAAATCAAAATGAATATTTTTTAATCAAAATGAACCACAATATTTTTAAATGCAAATGAACCACAATATTTTTTCAAAATCAAAAACAATATTTTTAATAAATTCATGAAATATTGCACAGTAAAAAAATAATTAACCTAAAGAAAAAATCATGTTTCTTATTTAAGATTATTTAACCACATAACAAAAATAACATGCAAAATCATTTTTTTATATCCATATTTTCAGTTTGTTAAAATACGTGGGTTTGTATTACTGTAAACATAGATTCGAAAACGTTGTCAAAAAACAAATAAATGTTATCAAAGGCAAGATAAGTTACTTTTCTACCAAACTGGATATATTTTTCGTGTTTTTATTCAATGTAACATGTTTATTCAGTTCGAAAACCATACAGTGTTTACCGATGTATTGGAAAATTGGGTTTGTATTACTGTACACATAGATTCGAAAAAGTTGTCAAAAAACAAATATATAACAAATAAATGTTATCAAAGGCAAGATAAATTACTTTTCTACCAAACTGGATATAATTTTCGTGATTTTACTCAATTTAACATGTTTATTCAGCTCAAAAAGCATACAGTGTTTACCGATGTATTGGAAAATTTAAAATGGCGGCCGACTCTCTTTAACACGGTAAGTTCGGGAAAAGGTGTTATAAATAATAAACTAGACAACATACTATTAAAAAACCACAGAATATATATCAAGTTATGTCACGGTAACTTATATTGAGCAAATTTCTAAGAGTATTTTGTCTAGTTTATTATTTATTACACCTTTTTCCGAACTTACCGTGTTAAAGAGAGAGTCAGCCGCCATTTTAAATTTTCCAATACATTGGTAAACACTGTATGTTTTTCGAGCTGAATAAATATGTTACATTGAATAAAAACACAAAAAAATATATCCAGTTTGGTAGAAAAGTAACTTATCTTGCCTTTGATAACATTTATTTGTTATATATTTGTTTTTTGACAACTTTTTCGAATCTATGTGTACAGTAATACAAACCCGGAAAATTCAAGATGGCGTCTGACTCTCTCTTTAACACGGTAAGTTTGGAAAATATGTTATAAATAAAAAACTGGTTAAAATACTGTTAAAAACTCGCTCAATCTATGTTACCGTGACATAGCTTGGCATATATTTTTTCTAGTTTTTTTATTTATAACACCTTGTTTTTCGAGCTGAATAAACATGTTACATTGAATAAAAACACGAAAAATATATCTATTTTGGTAGAAAAGTAACTTATCTTGCCTTTGGTAACATTTATTTGTCATATATTTGTTTTTTGACAACTTTTTCGAATCTATGTGTACGGTAATACAAACCCGAAATGAACGCGCGTTTTTTCTTTTTTACTTTTAAGTTTCATATATATATATATATATATATATATATATATATATATATATATATAAGTATTTTTAAATTTTATCTTTCTAGCTTTAAAAAAAGGTTTAAAAATGTTATCAGCCGGCATAATTTATTTTTAAATATTGAAAATTTCAGGAAAATTAATTTTTGCTAAATTTTTAAAACATGTGTCAACAGCTTAAAAAAATCGTCTCTTCAAAAGAGTCGATGTTGTCTCGCATTTTCATTAGTTTTGTATGCTGTAAAAAATTTTTTTTTAATATTAGCAATTTACTTGAAGCTTCTTCTTTTGAATGGTAAAAAACTTAGGATGATTAAATTATAGTTACATCGTGTTAAATACAGGAGGGAGCACGTTAAAACTTACTTTGCTGAATGGAGATATCCACGAGTCACTACCGGTGTTTACCGGTGTCAAGAAGCAACTAATGGACTACCCGTGATGACGTCAGCAGATTAAATTATTTTTGCCCACCGGCCATCTTGTCTTTTAAGACGGTCTTGACATAACACTTCCCAAACCAAATTTATGAATATGCTAATTATAAATATCGACATTTTAGTCGTCTCACATTGTGATCTACGCCTCCCAATCATTGAAGCCCTACTAATACCTATGAAACAAGCAACAATAAACCAGGCTCAATATAAACGGAAAGGTAAGTGATTTTAATAATTTTAAACAATTTTAATCGTAATTACAATAAATTCACCAACGCGATTTTTAATTCATAAAACGTTCGCGACTACGGCAATTTTTTTTTTTACACTCGAACAGAACGTTAGCCCGCCAAAAAGTAAAAATGGATTGCAAGAGAAACAAACATGAATTCAATTCGGCAAGATACACCTAAATAAGCTTGATGAAAACATTGTGAAAATTACAATCTAGATCGGAACAGTAGTCACATGATCCAAATAATACGAACAACAAATCATTATTTAAAAAAAAATCAGAAACATGATAAAGAAGAAGTTACTCTAGATGCACATAGCTTTTCAATTTAGGTCTCACCAGCAAGTGGAGTTTAATCTTATATGTAGGGCGTTGAGTTTTGTTATTTATGGCGCAAAAAATGCTACTTTATTTTAATTACTTTTATCCATGAGTTTTGCACTAATTTAATCAATATTTCACACGGCGTGTAGGGTTATTCGCTGTAAGCTCCCGGGGAATAAAAATGAGGGCAATTCCATTAGTTAAATTAGTTTAGAATTATCATGAACAAGATGCCCATTAAAAATGTTTATTTCTACTACACATACACAAACACAAGTATATATACACATACGCACTCACACTCATTCTCTCTATTTCTCTCTCTCACTCTCTCTCCCACACACACACACACACACACACACATATATATATATAAATGTGTACTAGCAGGAAGACCCAACATTGACCAAGATTTATTGATGATCAACGGGCATTTCACACTCCCATATTTTTATTGTCATCGAAATCGATGAAATCACACACTTTTCAATCAAATCGATGTATTGCGTGCTCCCGTTGGAGACACATCGCGGTGCACTGAGAGGAAGCTTCACATACCTTCCCGCAGGAACTTAATCCACAATACATTTTAATCTACAGTGCACTCTAGAGACAATACTTTTGATTTTATAAAATTATTTTATATACAACGGTTTGAATTTAAGTTTAAAATGAAAAAGTCAAGTACTATGATTCAACTGTGTGCTAAACGAAAAAACATTTCGAACACGCTTCTGCCATATCGACTCTTTTACTATGTTATGCTGTTCGGCTTGTGTGGTAATAAAACTTTTCAGATCCACTTGTGATGTTAGGCTGTGTAAGGTGTTAACTTTTGACAAAATTACCTGTTCTTTCTTTCATCAGATTACTTCAATTATCGATAGTTATCGATTATATTCCGATGCAAAACGTATCAAAGATTACTGCCAGGCACATAAAGAACCTTCGGTGACATTTCATGAAAATCAGATCAACCGTTTTCGAGTTTATAAGGAACGAACTAACATATAGAAACACAATCAGAGACAAAGTTCCTTATATATATATATATATATATATATATATATATATATATATATATATATATATATATATATATATATAGCAAATTATGGTGATTCAACGAAATTAAAAAAAAAACTTTATTCAAATCAAGGATTTTTTATTATTCCAAGTAAGACAAAGAATACTCTTATAATCACAGGTTTCCATAGCAGCTGATTGTTAGATAAATCAATTCGGAAGTGTATATATATATATATATATATATATATATATATATATATATATATATATATATATATATATATATATATATATCAACTATTATATAAAAGGAATGTGTGTGTGCGTGGGTCTATTCACTATGGACTCAGAAACGACGGGAATGATTCTTTTTTTTTTAATTTCACATGAAGGTACGTAATGTTTCTGGGGGGGGTATTACGTAGCTTTTGTATCGGAATGTTTTTGATAGTTTTGTAAAATTGATAATTGAAAAGCATCGATAAATGAAGGAAGCAATGTTAATACTTTATGCAACCTAACATCACAAGTTCATTTGAGAAGTTTTATCACTGCACAAGCACAAAGGCCCAGCCTATAAAATCAAAATTAAATTCTTTTATAAGACAAAAACACGTTCAAAATAAAAGCTTTTATCGCACAATTGAATCGTGATACTCGGCTTTTGTACGTTTCATTTTAATTTTAGTGATCATGTAAAAATAATGTCATCAAATAAACCGTTGGTTATTTGACAAAAGAAAGGTGCGTCCGAAATGAATTTTTCTGTTTGAAACACAACTGAGCAATGATACTTGACTTTTACATTTCAACCCTTAAGTAAAGCCATTATTTACAGATAAATTTACAAAATCAACAGTAGATTCTCTATAGTGCAATATGGATGACAATGCATAGATTACTAAGTCATATGAAACTTGCCTTCGGTACACTACCTACTCTTGCTGTATAAAAATAGATAAAACGATTTTTCTAATATACTTAGTCATGGATATGCAAGAGAATACACGAATTAAAACTAATTTGCATATTGACTTGAAACACGAGCGTTAATGAATTAGTTATCATTTTCTCATGATTTCTCATTACATCATTTGTTTCATTTTACTATTACACTTAATTCTATTTATGTATGGTACTGTTACATGATAAGGGCTGTCCCCTTTTCATGTAAGTATAAAAATAGAGAGATTACTTAAAATGAAAATAAAATGAGAAAAAGCAGAAATCGAACCTTGGATATAAGTTTTAAAGAACAATAGGTTTAAATGGAATGTCCAGTAAATTGTTAATTCTGATGAAATAAATAATAAATAAACTATTCAATTGTTAGAAAGGATGTGGATAATAAAATATGGGTTAAATAAATTAGATATGTAGGTTGAATTCCTTTGTAAAAACATCAAAGAAAAAATAGGTTATTGGGAAATCATAATGTCGGAAAAACGTGCAAAGTCGCGCATGTTGAAACACGTGAATTTTGCTCACGTGGCCGGGATGCATGGATTTCTCAATATAGCAAGTGAGAGTTAGTTAGTTAGAGAGACAGTCAGTGAGAAACTCAAAGAGGGTCTAGGAATTCGAACGTCTAGGAAACGAGACGATCACTTTGAAACTAAAATGTGAAGCTTTGAATTCTTGATGATGAAAACCACGGCCGGTCGTGAAGAAATAAATCCATCATGTGTTTTGATAAAACGTCGTCTTGTCTTATGATTCTACAGAAAGGTAAATTGAATTTTTATTATATGTCTATATGTCCAGTGTTATAAAATGTCTTTTCATACACATCTCGACATCTCATATCGACAATGTGAAAATACATCTCATGTCTACACAATGTCTGAACACTATCTCCTCACTCAAAGAGCTTCTTCTTCTTCAACACATCTAAGAATGAACTTTTAACATATAAGAATTGTAATAAATGAACAATATCTCTCTCTGAGTCTTTCAACATTCCTCTTAAACACTCTCTCTAAGATACAACAAGCCATATAATAAGACTCTCTCTCAAGACACTCTAATTTATAAGCATCTCTCTCTAAGACTCTCTCTTTTAATGAAACCCCCATATGTAACAGTACTACAGCATGCATAATTGCGTAGAATTTCAGATGAAAACGTTCTAGTTCATGATTATTTATATCGAGAGGCCTGCTGATATATATATATATATATATATATATATATATATATATATATATATATATATATATATATATTGTGAAGTTTCTAATACCAGATGTCACCAGATTACCTTGCAATCAGACGCTAACATTGTCTTATTTCGCTTCATCAATTAAGCAGATGAAGCATTTGGAAACTTGAAGTCAGACGATCAAATTTGGTCAATCAAATTAACCCGTTCGTTCAACATTTAGGCGAGCATGGGTGGAAACTCGCACCGAGACCCGACACGAGATAAAGAATTACTTCTAAAGCGACAGTGGAGATAAATAGAAGTCCCTCGTGTAAGCGTCGTTTAAGGTAAAGAAAGAAGCGGAAATGAATCGCATTGAAACGTGTAATATCTGACGGATAGGAAAAGGCAGATGCAAGAAACGCAAAAAGAGTGTTTTGAAATGAATCAACAGTCTTGTCGAGACTTTTATCAATATATGAACTCTCCTACTTCCGAATTGGATGGCACGAGGCTTTAGGCTTCGAGTTACAAAATCCTTGGAGCAACGTAGAGAAATGGAAATATATTTATTTCAAACCGAAATAAAATTATGAATTGGTGTTGCTCGAGTTGGAAGTACAATAGAGGGCACCATGTATCACGAAATCGTCGTGTTTTGGCGATTCGTGGATTTAACTTAATTTTTGCAAGCCGTGCATTCGACTTTATCTAGTAAGGCACAAGGCCTTAAGTTTTTTACGCGTCGTGCGTATTCTTTAAAAAAAGAAAAAGAAAAAAAAAGGAGAAAGAGAAAAAGAGAACAACATCGATAGCATGAGGTCATTATATTCAAAACAATATTCCTTATACCGATTTAGCGCCAATTGACGTTTGGTTACGAATTCATTTTTATTCTATATCCCTATCAAGTTTCTCGCCTTTTAAATATATTTCATGGCTGTCTGTTCGATCTGAATGACTTCGCTACATACGCGTTCACGCGCATTTGGACGATTGGAATTTTGTTTGGCTTTAATCTTTATATTCCGGCCCAGTACGTTATCCTCCTGACTGAAAAAATATTTGACTGGCTACTTTATATGTGTCCTTTCTTTCCATTTTTGCCTTTGTTGAACTTTTACTCTTTTTAGAAACTACCCCAAATTACCTACCAATGCCACTTACTTCTTTATTCAAGGAATAGAAAAAATGTAAAGAGACTCCAGAGGGATAATAGCAGGGTACAATTTGAAGATTATCTCCATAGTGTTTCGTTCAATCGGATAGAGCTGGGTGGTGCATTTACAATGGTGGAATCCTCCGCCATATATTAAGCCGAAATAGGGCGGATCCATATACCAATCTTCATGCATGCATTGAAAATAATCAGAGAGCTCAATACTTGATTCGAGAAGTAACAATATATATATATATATATATATATATATATATATATATATATATATATATATATATATATATATATATATATAATTATAAAACTCAAATGACTTTCTAACGGGTGTTGTAACCCCACATCCGGTTTAGGACTTCTGTTGCGCATGCGTACATAAACATAAACCCATAATAGCGTAAACAAACACAAATTGCTACTTTTGCAGGTTTTGACCTGCGCACTGAAATATCAACATTATTATTTCGATATTATTATTTAACATGGGTATGTTTTGCTATTATTCTGTATTACAACTATGCTGTCGCAATTTTCTTACAAATAAATCAACGTTGACAACCATAAGAAGAATTAACAACGGCGATTTCCCCACCGCCTTCCTTTTTTTTTAATTTATTATCCATTTTTTAATAAACCTATCTTAAAAACATTCATACATTTTCTTCTGCACTACCAACATAAATAAATAACCACGAAAATATGTATTTTAATTTGCGTTACTAATAAATAATCAACGCGACAATAAAACGTATTGTTTTACTGTGTACGTTTTCAGCGTCCAAATGTTTTTTTCGCGTTTAAATTATTCAAATAAATAATTTTCCCTCCCCCTCCCTCTCTCCACATTAAAAAACGGCCTTGTGCCTAATTTGCTAAGTGGGGAAGCAAATAAATCTCAAAACCCTTCATACCAATTGTCACTATCCAGCTCCCCTACTTACCGGGGAGTTGGTCCCCATTTTCCCTTCACTCCTCACATTAAAAATCGGCTTGTACCTAATTTGCTCGGTGGGGGAGCAAATAAATACCTTGCCTTTTTTCTGTTGTTCTTGGCCTTCGGGCCGGGATCAAAGTGTAGTATCTGTTCTGCAGATGCTGCACTTAAGATAATTTGTACCAGTCAGTGGAGGGGAAACCCTCTATACTGGGACAATTATTATTTTTGGTAACCAGAGTGCTCCCTTTTTGCCTACTTTTAGGAGAGCTGGTTTTTACCCCACATTAAAAACGGCCTTGTGCCTTATTTGCTTTGGTGGAGAAGCAAATAAATACATTAAATAAATAGAAAAGAAGGGGTTTAATATGAATATCAATACACACAAAAGAAACTCGAATTTATGGGAGTATATATATATATATAGTAATTTATAAAATATATATGGCGATTAAGCTACACTGAATATTCTGCGTTTCATCCACTGTAGGATTCGTCAGGCTTGAATCCTACTGTGGATGAAACGTAGAATATTCAGTGTAGCTTAATCGCCATATATATTTTATAAATTACTAACTAGCTCTACCTACGTATTTAGCACTTTTGAAGTAAATACTTAAAGTTTACGCATAAATCTATACTTTCGTATATTAAATTTGTGTGAGTAAATTAAGTAGTTATATATATATATATATATATATATAATGAATATTATTTAAAAAATTAAGCTATCACGAATTGAGAAATGACAATCCGTATATGAATATATGGCGGGGGGGGGGAGAAGAATAAGGGGATGGGGAATCATATCTAAAATACCTCTCTACAATTCGCCAAAAAGGTCCAAAGTATTCACAAACCGTTTCTGCCTGCAGAGAGATGATTTAAGGCGTGCAATAGAGACGGATTCGAGAGGATTGACTACTCGATCGGCCTCGAAATAAAATTGAAAAAAAAATCATCCTTATATGTCTGTCTATCATTTGTAAGTTCTGTACCACAAATAAACTCTTTTAATATATATATATATATATATATATATATATATATATATATATATATATATATATTAAGTAATGTGATTGATAATTTAAAATTTAAAAATCAAATTATAATCAAATTAAAAATCCGTTTCATAAGAAGGAACAACAGCAAAATCAATTATCTGTACGATCGTTTCGGAAAACAATGCTTTTTATTGTGGTATACATCAAGTTACGTACAATAATTACATATAGTTTTTTAATAAGCAAGGTCTCCTCGTCAGCAAATTTTGAAGGGTTTTTATTGAATTTAAAAGACACCATAAATAAACCTAGCATTAAAAGTAAGGCAGATGAATCTTTTAATTTTTCGCTTTTTGAAATCAGGAACTATGGTTAAAATACTCATTTAGATGTTTGCTATAGCTTTTTTATCTTATAAAATTTTATAAATTTTATATATATATATATATATATATATATATATATATATATATATATATATATATATATATATAGGGTGACCAAAAAAACAACGGGCCCCAACTCTAATTAGGTCCCGTTTCTTAGTGTTTTGTCCGAATGAAATGAAACTTTGGTCATAACTAGTTTATTATATTCAAAATATCACATCAAAACACTAGTCTTTGTCCTTTTAGTCTTCGTTCTACAGCATATGTTCTAGATATACTTTCTATGATTTTTTTTTTTGGGGGGGTCACCCTGTACACACACACACACACACACACACACCCACATATATATATATATATATATATATATATATGTGTGTCACTTGGTGTGTGTGTCTGTGTATGTGTGTGTGTGTGTGTATGTGTGTGTGTGGGAGAGAATTCTTTCCTCATATATTCCGAAACGGCTAATCTTATAAATTACACATAAAGCTGGCAGTGTTCTTAGATATGCTTTGTACAGAAATTTATCCGATAAGTGTCGAAAATCGAAGAAAATCCAATCTTAAAAATAGCTTTTTTCTCTTGTAGATAAAAATGAATAATTTTTTACAGTGGAATATTATACTTTACGCCGGCAAAGAGATAATAACATTTTAGCAAATCATTTTATTTTAAAAACAAAATTATTGACGCCTGGAAATATAGCTCAGTGGTTGAGCACTCAACTACAAATTGAATGACCACCTTGTTCAAACCCGTTCATAGCTCGTCATTTTAATCATAAGTTCAATTTACGATAAAAGAAGAAGTACCACTAAAAATCGCCGTAAATCACTTTTTCGTTTGCATATTTTAAAACTATACATTAATCAAAATTGACTTTTCTAGGGCATTCATTCCCAAGCCCAAATATCAGCTGACTTGGTATTGTAAACAAACACAGACAAAATTTGATAACCGACATTATTATTATTATTATTATTATTATTATTATTATTATTATTAATAATAATAATAATAATTTATTTATTTATTTTTTGCGAATTAGTCCATCGGACAGATTATTGCTCGTAATATATGCTAATCAATAGAGGATTGATTCTATAATATTACGCAATCTGCATAAATTAAAATATCATGTTTAAGCGTATTGTATGACCGGGCAACACCGAGCTGCCAGCTAGTATATATATATATATATATATATATATATATATATATATATATATATATATATATATATATATATATGGTGTGAGAGAGAGACAGAAAGTAATCCAAAACAAATATTTATTCACATGATAAAAATTCAAACAGTTTCAATCGTGTTCATATAAGAATAAATAGGACTAAAATAAATAAATGAATCAAATATTTATATTTTATTCATACAGATATTTCAAAATGTCGCGACACTGACATGACGACATTTCTATCTATCGTTATAAAAATCCATTGTAAGAGAGGCTTTTCTTTATTTTAATCATGATAGAGGTTTTAAAATATACCTCTCTGCAAACTATATTCTTAGTTTGTTTTTCCTTTTTTTCATTGGCTGTTAGTTTTCATTCCTGTAACTCGTATATCAGAAAGTCAACGGGCTCTTGAAACTGGAACATATAGTTGGCCATGGCTAAACACAGGTTGTGGTAGAAACAAACCAACTTTTCCAAATATCCTACCTTCAGATTTATTTATAACAATTGCATATGATAACCGAATCGAAAACTGATTTCTTTCTAAAATGAAAGGCAATTCATGATGACTTGGGGCAAGTTTTATTCTTGCAATGAGAACATGCATCACTTATTAATGTCGCTTCAATTGAATGTTCATGCATACTTTCTCATTTCTTATCTTGCTCCATTGCACAGTCCATTTTTATGGATATATTTCTGAGAAGCATGATTATGCGTGGAGGGTTTAAAAACAATTTATGAGAAGGCATTCCAGATGGCGTAAATTAATTTAAAAATTCGGGTTGATAACGCATAGCTTCCACAGGATCATCAGTCTGTATCTTATCTGTGCTATAATATAAATAATATATGCGGCTATTATCAGGAAGGGTATGCAAAATCTCTTCATTGATCAGCAGGCAGTCAGAATTTTTTGGTGAAAAAATTGTCCTATTTCTTTTTTTTGGTGAAAAAATTGTCCTATTTCTTCTATAATGTTGTGATATATTTTTAAAAATATCATCAACCATTGTACACTCAAGACATGATATTTGTGGCACTTCTATATCATCATTATAAAACTGCAAATTTCAATTATTTCCTTAAGACGTCCCCTTTATAATATAAGTAGGACTTGTTTGAAATCTTTCCCTCAAAGCATTTTTTTCGTCCAAAAGCATTATTATTGCTTATGTCTTTCAAAGCTTTGTCAATAGCAACTAAAGCAAATGAAGGGATCATAGATACAATCAAACCAATATTTTTTAATAATTTTCATGATAAGATGTGAGGGATACATTGCAAGTAGATGTTTTTTTGAGTTGGATAATTTATACAAACTGTGAAAGTTCTTCCTCCTAAAAGTAAAGTAGAAGCAATACCTGCCCAGGCACCACAACATACGAGAGAGTGATTTTTTCGGAGATGTGAGATTATAGCCATCTTATTGCATCCATATAAAACATGAATATTTACACACGTTTCCTCTTCTCTTAATTGTAACAGATTCAATCACAATGTCACTGACCAGTCTCTGTTCACCAGTCAGTGTGTTTATGTCTGAGTAATTTGACACAGCTTCATGTTCCATTTGTGGCATTCTAACAAGTCCAGGTAAACCAATTTTTTTTACATGGGGTTCAGCACTTATCAAGGCCCGAAGGCCACTCAGGGATAAGGGTTATTGCGTGTACAGTAATTAATGAGATAGTCTTGTAGTAATTATTAGTATTGGGTGGTTAGATAGAGTGTCTTACTTAAGGGGGCGGTTTGTCAGGAGTTTGTTTATGTTGGACTTGAAGACGTCCAAGTTGTAGTCCGGTGGGAAACAGGCAAGAGGCAGAGAGTTCCACTGGCTAGCAGTTCTAAGAAATAAGCTTTGCTCATGGAATATACGTTTGGATTTAGGCACAGATAAAGAGTGGGGAAAATTATTGACAGTGATTTCAGCCAGACGGGTGTTTCTCGTGAAAGGTTGGCGAGGGGGGGGACGAGGAATTGGAGCTCAGACGAGCACCTGCCATGGAAATAACGATAAAACAAAGACATGCTCGCAACGACTCTTCTGTGGGAGAGAGGTTGCAGGGAAGAGAAAAGGACATCCCCCACTAAACCACGAAGTCTATTTTGTACTCTGTCAAAGCAGGATAGGCTGTTTTAAGCAGCTCCTGCCCAGATGTGGCAGCAGTACTCTATCCTTGGACGTACTTGGCTTTTATACAGATAAAGAATTGCATCAGTAGTGAGATATCTTCTGGAGCGGTAGAAGGATCCCACCATTTTCCCAGCGTCCCTGGCAACAGATTTACGTGTTCCATTTCAGATCAGGAGTAAAGGTCAAACCCAGAAGTTTGTCGAAACATGGAGCCTCCCCAAGACGAGAGCCATCTATTTCAGATGATGCCAGATGGGGATCAGAGTGTTGATGATGTAAAGATAGGAGCTTGGTTTTGGATGAATTAAAAGTGACCAGCCACCACGTGCTCAAGATCAGAGGAGAGAGAATTAGAGAGAACTTTGTCATTTACGGCCTTTGATGTGTTGTCGTAGATGGTCGTGCCATCAGCATAGATGTCAACGAATGATTTAAGTATGTGCTTTGGTAGATCATTGATGTAGATCAGGAAGAGAGTTGGGCCCAGGATGGACCCTGAGGGACTCCAGCATTAATACTGTGGGCCTCTGAAATCTGCCCATCAACCACTACTCTTATGAACCTATCAGAGAGAAATGATTTAATGATTGAGAAAACATTTCCAGTAATACCGTAGCTGGAAATCTTGTGAAGTAGGCCCTTATGCCATAGCTTATCGAAGGCCTTTGATATGTCAAGAGCAATTGCCCTGGAAAGGAAACCTTTGTCAAGAGATTCACTAATCCTATGTGATATAACCGTTAGCACATCTGCTGTAGATCTTGCAGAGCGGAAACCATATTGCATGTCACTAAGAAGGTTGTTTCTTTTGAGGTGGTTGACTACTTCTTTATTTAATATGGATTCCAACAACTTACTCATGACACACAGGAGACTTATTAGTCTGTACTGAGAGGGAGATGAGGTTTTCCAGGGATTCGGAAAGCACTTCTCCTTAAGGCAACGATTAAACAGTTTTGTAAGTATGGGGGCAAGTTCTGGTTGGAGCTTTTTCAGCACTATAACTGGAATGCAATCAGGGCCAGTTGCTTTACTGGAATCAAGGTTCTTGATTAGCTTGGCGACTTCACGCACAGATATGTATGTTGCATAGCGTGTTGTCTGTTATAGGAGGAAATACAGGGAGTTGATGGTCATTGTCGAATAGGATAGAATTAGCTGCAATGTTCTTGGCAAATAGTCTGGCTTTGTCTGATGCTGACGAGATGACCTCAGGTCCATTGATGATCGTTGGGATAGAACGCACACTTCTGTTTAAGATCCTGATTGCTATTTGCCAGAACTGGTGGGAACCAACCGCTGCTCAGCTACTTTGGATTTAACAGACTGAGCATATAGCTCTCTTCCATGTTTTATTACTCTTTTACAGTGGTTGCTGTCAGTCCTGAAAGCTGCTTTTGTCTCAGTACATCTATTACGTTGGTAGCTATGGAAAAAGTGATTTCTGTGCGCGATGGCAGAAGCACATTCAGGGGAGAGACATGGCTGCCTGTTAGGTTTTTGTTGGAATTTTTTGATGGTATGAATCGATCTATGCCTACAATTAACCATTCGGTCAGATCTGATACTATAGAGGACACATCCTTTTTAAACATGGAATGCAGAGGTAGGTCAGATATGAATGTACGGAAGCTGTTCCAGTCAGCCATAGAGTATGGATATACAGTACGGTGGAGAGGTACGTCTGGAGACTTATAACATTTCATTTTTATCTTAACTCTTACGACGGAGTGGTCAGAGGATCCCAGAGGAGATAGAAGGGAACATGAACACAGCTCAGGGGATGTTGTGAGGAAAAGTTCTAGAAGGCTTGCATATTGACCGGGTGTATCGGGCACACGGGTTGGTTCATGAACAGTCTGAGTGAGGTCATAGGCAATGGCAAAATCATGACAACACCCCCCTCGTCATCGGTCTTATTTGAGTGGGTCAGCAAATGTCACCGCAAATGTGAATGTTTGCCGAAGGATGAGCTGACAGGGTGTGGTCAATTTTCTCAGATATGCTCTTAAAGATAATAGCCCTACTGTTGTGGGGGCGATAGAGGGCAAATATAAATGCAGTGATGTAAGCTAGTGCAACCCGGAAGCACATATCAGGTAAATTAGGGTCTTCTCTGGAGATATCCCTACCACATGGAATGCCATCTTTGATGTAGGCACATATTCCATGCCCATGGCGATTTTGGGGGTTAGATTTAGATGTTAAGTTGGAGTATCCTTTAATTATGAATTAGTCTAGAGAAGTGGTTTACCCTGTGCCGGTTTCACTTAGAAAGAATATGTCCGTTTTCGCCTCCTGTAATTGTGTTTCAACCTCTGGAAGGTTGGAACGTAGAGGTCTACGTTGGAGGATGGGGTTCTAGGTTTATTCGTGTTTCTTTTTTGGAGATTTGTCATGATTGTTGAGGTTTTGTGGTTTGTGGAGCAGGTCGGTAGACTTGGTTGGAGCAGGACAAAGAGGGAAAATAAGAGAGAAAAAAAGACAATGAATTAAAAAAAATTTTTTTTTACCATTTTCCATCAGGACTGTATTTATGAATTGCAAAGCCATATTTCAGCCTGGTCCATTGCAAATCCCAGATGTAAAAAATGTTCCATCATAGAGTTCTTGTGACTATTCCGTAAATCGAGAGAATTTGTAGAGTCTGAATAGGCACACATTGCAGCAAACATGTTACTTCGAATTTGATTTCGTTGTCTCTCTCTCTTTCTCTGACCTGTTGTCCTTGTTCTACCTGATCCTTTGCCGATAAGTTTGCATATTTGCACGAATGTTTTGGTATTATTCGATCGATAATAACGTTTTTTTTAAAAAGATGCGCTTTTAGACACTAAGGTGAATGAATTTCTCAAATAAATACAATATAATAATGTTATTTTGTGCAGTTTGTTTTTGTTCATTCAGCAAGAATTTTTTTTTTGGCTTGTTTGCACCCATTATGTTTAATACAGAAAATCCAATGCAGGATATACATTGTTTCATTTTGATAATATTCATATCAATATCAACTGGAATATATACATAACCAATTTAGCAAAATAATTTCTGAATTAAATTTTGAACGATAAATTCATAAATTAACAGGTGCTAGTTCACTTGCATATTTTTCCTTTGCTTTTTAAGGAAAATTCAATATTTTTGAGGCCATACGGATTTTATTCCATTGTTAGAAAGAAAGAAATCATAAGAGATTGTCCTAAATTGTAAATTAAAACAAATAATTGGAAGTCAATGTTTACAAATCCTGTTTGGGAATGAAACAACTTAAATGTAAAAGTCCAAGCCGACACGACGTACGTATACTTAAATATTTACATAGTAACAATGCGTACATTTTCCAGTTAAATATGAATTGAAAATAATAACTCATAAGTCAACAAATATCAGAAAGTAAAATTAGAATTCTTAAATTTACGCAAATTCTGTGAAATGGTGCAAAGCTTCATGTTTGTTGCATCGAAGTTTTGTTTAGAATTCAAAATAAGATAAACACGTTACAAGAATCAGAATCAAATAAACTGATTTGATTTAAAAAGAAAATAAGGTTTCCATTTCAGTGAAAATGTTTTAAAAGTCACAAACACACATGCACATGACCATATTGTCAACTTACTATTTAGTTTATTTTTCAATTAAGTTTGGCTCTGATCAAAATGTTTATTTGATCGCTTTAGAATGAGGTGTAAACAGGACATCTTATTCAGTTTGTTTAAATGAATTTCAATTTTACAATTTGAAACCTATTTACTCACCCCAGCGCATCTATCTTCTGACATTAAATATGTATATGGTGTGAGATATGAAAATGTAATTTAGTTACTGAAATTAAACTCACAAAATAAACAAATATTCATTTTATTTTTTTTTATTTTTATTTATCATATAAACTTTTTTGTGGATTTATGTTATTTTTGGGGGTCTAATTATCTGGTTTACCCCCCCCCCCCAAAAAAAAAAAATTCAGTCGTAGAATCACCGATTTTTTTTTTGCTTTACTAATCAAGTAAGAAATGGAATTTTTACTTGATTAAATAAATCGAAATAATTATTTAATTATTTGGAATTTAGTATTGAGATGATTATCATTTATTAATTTATTTATTGCGGACTATTATCTTCATCATTTTCAGTTGTTGTTTTACAACGTTTCGGCCAACAATTTCTCTGGCCTTCATCAGGTGGTAACCGCGACGGCATAGGAACTCCGAATCTCTTAACTGCATTCTTAGCAATTACTGCCTTCCATAGTTGTTGTTGTCTCACCAGGTTTTGGCCAAGTAAGCCTCTGACCGGCTTTGGGTAGGATTGAAACGGCTATCTTCAGACAATGCTCACCTGGAACCTAAGAGATTGCGCCATGTGGTGAGACGATAACAACTATGGAAGACAGTAATTGCTGAGGATGCAGTCAGGTGATTCGAAATTCCTATCCCGTCGCGGTTACCATCTCGCGAAGGCCAGATGAATGGTTGGCCGAAACGTCGTGAAACAACAACTAAAAAGATGAGAATAATAGTCCGCAATAAAATAAATTAAATCGAAATAAATAAGATATTTTGTGGTAATTTAATTATTTTTACGAGATAGGTAAAAAGTAAAAAAAGCAAAGTCCATCACTACGAATTTAAGAAAATATTCCGTCAAATTTGGACCATTTCATGAGCTTTTTTACGTGAATAATTCGAAATAAAAATGATTGTACTGGTGCATCTATGTTATCGCACTGAAATAATAACATTATTTAAAAAGCCACTTTTAACATGGGAGGGAGGGTGTTTTTAAAACTATTTTGTACGTTTATTTAACAATTTGATACACAAAAATATTGTAAAAATCAAATTTAACTTGTAAATACTATAAAAGAAAATAGTGCAGTAACATAGATGCAGAAACATTGAAGTAATTTTTGTTTTTATTTAATGTTATTTACTGTGCAATCATTTATATCAGTTTATAATAGGGTAAATTAAAAAAAAACATATTTACCATTTTTTAAATTGTTAATAATTTAATTTATTAACTGAAATTAAGGTCACAGAATAAACATATAATAATATCAATTTAAATTTATCTTATAAGTTATTTATGGATCGATTTATTTTTTGGACTCTAAATGTTTCTATTATTCACCCCAATAAAGCCAGTTGTAAAATCACCATTTTTTTACTTTAGTAATCAAGTATTAATGGAAGTTAAACTTGATTAAATAATTCGTAATAGGAAAGATTTGTTTTTATTTAAGTATAGATAAAATTAAAAAAATCAAGGTCATTACTACGAATTTTAATAAAGTATTCCATCAAATGTGAAACTTTTTATTGAGTAACAAAATTAAAATAAATAATGATAATACTTATACATCAATCTGACAGTATTTAAATAATAACGTTATTTGGAAAGCCATTCAAGCATAGGAGAGGAGGGTGTTTTGTAACTATTTTGTAATTCCACTTAACAATTTAATGAACAAAAATCTCGTAAATATGAAAGTTAACTCGTATATACTGTAAAAAAGTGCAATAGCATAGATGCACAAACATCCAAATAATCTTTTGTTTTAATTTAATTTTATTTAACGATTTCTACTATGCAATAATTTATATCAGTTTTAAATAGGTTAAACGTTAAAAAAATGAAAGTAAATAATTATTATGAGTTCACACAATAAACAAATAATAATATTGATTAAAAAAATTATTATGCTCATTTAAAATTTACAAAATAGAATCCTCCTATAAACAATTTGAAGTTTTTAATATTGTTTTATACGTTTTAATGAATAAAAGTTAATAGCTAAGGAGATTAATATCTTTGAACAGAAATTTATAAACGCAATGTTTTTTTTTAATTTTTAAACAAGATGTCGTTTATCCAATCAGGATGTGTCTAGGGTTTTCCTCATCCAATAAGAATGTGGCTAGGGTTTTCCTAAACAACGACCCGATTTTCTTTTTATTAAATTAAATTTTCATTAGTCATTTGGAATATTCAATTTTTCTTTTTAACATATGTAAAGATGATAACGATCGAAGCGAATTAGCGTATTAATATATAGATAATGATAATAATAATAATAATAATAATAATAAGTGCGCACAACTAGTTATAAGAAAGGGAAAGCTGGAAACGACAGAAGGCATGGAACTACCCAACCAAACAAAAATGAGGGCAATAGGGAACCAGACGACGATAAATACTTGGGAATTCAGGAAGCGGACACCATCATAGAAACAGAAATGAAAGAGAAAATTGGAAAGGAATACCTCAGGAGAACAAGAAACTCATGGAAACTAAATTATATAGCAGAAACCTAATAAAATGGACCGTTTATAGGGTGGACAAAAGAAGAACTGAGACAACTCGACCAGAAAACCAGGAAACTCATGACTATGCATAATGCACTACACCTAAAGGACGATATTGACAGGCTCTACGCCAGTATAAACCAATGGCCACTGCCGACGAGAAATCAATGGTAAGCGGCTGTTGCGATGATGCAAATTCATTTGCAAATACTATCGAAGGAGGTGGAGAGAACTGGACGTCTGGGGAGACTTGTTGTCACTCAGACTCCAGAGAACAGAGGTTTCCAATCAGATCATTTATGTGAGCCAATAATAATAATAATAATAATAATAATAATAATAATAATAATAATAATAATAATAATAAAAAAGTTATAATTTCAGTCGCGACCGTTATAACAGTATATAGTTGGGAGATGTACAAGAAGATAGAAATCGCTTACTAGACACCCAGTGGATGAGTGCTAATTGTCCAGGGACATGATGGATACTTACTGCCAAACAGAAAATAGGAAGAATGTAAAAAATAAAATAATTAAAAAATAACAATACTAAAATCCCCTCCACCACCACCATCTTAAAAACAAAAAACAATAACAACAATGATGACTGCAACGTCTTGTCAGACGAGTGCCACTCTCTCAGACACTTAAAGTCCATGAGCCCCAAAATGACTTTTTTTTTATATTCCTACCGGTGAACTCACACGCTCAAGCAGACATGACACTGAAGACGGTCATTGAGATCAATTATTACATGTTTCCAGCATTCCAAGCCTCCACACGTCACAACTTTTCCATCGCCATAAGACCATTTTTATAGACAAATGCCTGAGGGAGTATCTATACACAGATGATGTTACAGAGTCTTAGCTTTGTACGACAACTAAGTCTCTCTCTCTCGGTTCAAAATGTTGAGACCCAGCAACAAGCAAGAGCAAGATAGCCCGGCAACAAGTTAAACTCCAGACCAGCTTAATGCGGGCACTGGTCTCCCGCTTTAGGGTTTTTTAAAATCAGAGATTTGCTTCTCCTAGAAAGGTTGCCTTCACCCCAACACGCACATACATACACACAGTGCTAGTTGGCTGTTCACCTCAAAAAGGGGGTTCATTCGCCCTTTGGAAGGTCTAGTTTTTAATTCTACAGGGAGACTAGCCACCCTCCTCACCAAACAAGTGTGGTAGTCTGGTATATATATATATATATATATATATATATATATATATATATATAAATAATTATGTAAAAAAAAGTATATTATTATTATTATTATTATTATTATTATTTATTTATTTGTTTTTTATCCTGATCTGCCTTTGTTCCAGAGGATTTTTTGCTTATTCGGTCTTATTTTATATTGTCATTAAACATATTTTTAATAAGGAAAATTAAAAAAGAATATAAATAAAAACTTTTGAGATGAATCTTCATTTTTATTGCGTCTCTTGTCAAATGCACATTTTTGACCTCCTTAAAAGAGACATGAATCGTAACTTGCGATTGTCATTGAGCGCAAGCAAAGTCCGGTCGGCCAGATATAATAACGCATATCTAATTAAATCGCAAATTATATGCACTCAGAACTTTAATATGTTGCCGAGGATGAGATAGAAATTGGCAATGGATGATTGTTGAAATATTCAGGAATATGCTCAGCCGGTTTTCTGTTCGGTCCGTGAGGCAGTTTTAACAGAGTAGAGAATGGAATAAAATTAGAAATAGGCTGGTGAGTAAAGTTCTAACCAGGATGCAGGAGAAAGGGAGAAGACAAGAAAAACGAGGAAAAAAGCAGTAAGGACATGAGTAGTTTGATTAAAATTGTGATGAAGAAGAAATTATGGCCTCATCGGAAAAATATGAAAGACGTAAAACGAGAATTAGGGTGAGGCGTAATAGAGAACCCACCCCCCAGAGAAATGCGTTAATGAGATAGAGTAACAAGAAATGTTGTTCGTTAGATTGATGGAGCGAAAACAAATAGCCATAAAAGAAGCTGGAAAGAGTTGGTATGTGGCAAGGAAGAAGCTGGGCGAATAAGGAAAGGAATAAGAGGAGACACACAGTGATATAGAAAAGGGAATAGTGAAGAACGAATCTTCATCTGAAAAATCACCTATTATACACGAAGTGGCACATGCTATGTTAAGTTGGGCTAGGTCAAACCCGAAGTGTCATGAAAGGTCAGCAATAGTATAAAACCTGAGGAAATAAACCGTTTCAAATAGAAGCGCCTATTAAGATCTCATATGAAATTCACCACATTGATCTAATGAAATATCAAATTAACAAGTATTTCCTCAAAGCATAAACTAGACAAATCATTCTCTATATATTACTAACTGGGAGACCCGACGTTGCCTAGGATTGAATGATAGTTAACAAATGTTTCACACGCCCATATTTGTATCGTTATCACGATCGATTATATCGTTAATTTTTTTTTAATCAAATCGATTTATTGCCTGCTCCAGTTGGAGGAGCCATCGCACTACACCGGGAGGAAGCTTCTCCTGCATCCCCGTTGTCACTTAGTCCAGCATACAATATAGTCAACATTGCACTGCAAGAATAGACAGTTGATTTTATTAGATTATGGTACAATATTACTTTAAACACAAACATTCATTTTGAACGGACCTTTCCTTAGGAATTTTTAAGAAAATATATTCAGAGAATTTTTGCTTGTTTGATAATAAAAATTCCTAAATGCGCTTATGGTGCAAAGCTGTGTATTTTTAATCAAAATCGATTGTTCCTCCTTTTATCGGATTATTTTGCCATGTTATAATCAGCTGTGAAGCAGCACTGCGATAATGTGTTCCACAGATATATTGCTTTAGGAAAGAAACTTTTCTCATTGAAATTGCGTTTAGTTTAATGCGCTGATAAAGAATAAGGGAAATTATTGACAGTTCTTATAACTAGATGGGTATTTGTTGCGAATGTTTTACAAGGGAGAAATTGAAGCTCATTCGAGCATTTATCATGAAAGTAAAGGCAGGGCTTAGAGAGGCACACATCATCTCTAATGGTAGAAAGAGGAAGTAAGAAAGCGAAAAGGAACTCGCGCAATAGATCTTGAAGATGGTGCTCTGAACATCCTTAGTAGAGATGTTCCGACATCACAACATCTTAGGACGCATCGTGTATAAGTATAGAATTAAATCGAGAGTAAGATACATCTGGAGCGACAGGATGATGTATACATATTTAGAGCGGTTTTGGCAACGGATCTTATGCAGATCTTCCCTTTCACATTAGTTGTAAAAGTTACTCTCAGAAGTTTATCTAGGCAAGGTGCTTTAACTAGATGAGAGTTGTTCGTTTCAATTAGTGTCAAATTGGGATCAGAGCGCAGGTGATGAAAAGGTAGATGTTTGGTTTTACTCCATTGTACCATGTACTGCGAGATAAACTACCAGGTTGAGAAACTGGTGCAGTCTATCCTTCTCTTGAGGGAAGGTAGGACTCTCTTAAGCCGTGGTAGGCACCGCGTTTAGTGATGGCGTCACGGTAAAATACTCTTGGTAGCCCTGGTGAAGCATCAAGTATTCAGCTACCGACAAGATTTTAATTACACTGCAAACTCGTGAGTTCAATCTCGGCTACGACAGGGCTGGATGGCTGGTACCGCACGCTCCAGATCAAAAGAGAGAATCAGAAATATCTTGGTCTTTGCCAGCCATTGAAGTCTTGCTATACATAGTACTGTTGTTTGCATAAATGTTGACAAATAACTGTAAAATGTGATTTGGGATATCGTTAATGAAGATCAGGAAGAGAGTTTGACTCAGGGCCAGCCCTTAAGACACGACCAAATTAATACTGTGAGCTTCGGACTTCTGTCCGTGAACGACACATTTTAATTCAATTATCAGAGAGACAGGGTTATGGTTAAGAGGATATTTCAGCTATTCAATAGCTAGAAATCTTCTGAAGCAGATTTTATACAAAAACTATTCAAATACCTTACATACGTCCAGAGCTATTTCTCTAGAAACGAGGCCACCGCCTATAATTTCACACATCTTGTGTGATATTATCGTCAGCATATCAGTTGTAGAATTCACAGTAAAGAAGCCATATTGCCTGTCTCTGAATAAGTTCTGTTTATTAATTTACTTCTACTTTTACTATTATTTATTGGATTTAAATCAAATCTAATTTATTTTTGTAAAAATTAGCAAAGTGCAACAAGTCATATAAAGAAGCAGACGGAAGTAATCTACATACACCCCCTTTTCTGAACAAAAACACTAAGTAAGCGCTACTTTTCTTTTATTGAGGCGAAAACAACGGTGGTATATCATTTGTTTATGTCCGTAGAGACCACCACTTTAAGTTTGTGTGTAAAACACATCAAGAAGTACGATGTTCTTATCAAATGTTAGGCCTCCTATTTTTTTTTACTTAAAAACCAAAACATAGAAAATCTACACAAACAAGAGTAATTTCATTAAAACTAACTTCACATACTTTCTTTTTCTACATAGTTACTACCATTCTCAATACACTTGGCAGACTGTTTGAATATCTCGATCTGGACCGCACTATTTTATTCACATCTGTTCCGCCACTCTAAAATCAACGAACCAATATCCTTATTGAGCTGACATTAACTGCATCTTCTTCATAAACGTTCAAAAAGCGCTGATAAATCTTGATAGATTCAATTTTCTCTGCATGAAGGAATTCAATAGCACATTTCTGCTTCTGACGCACGTCCCTGACGGAGATTTATTTCTAAAAGTCTCATACCGTCAATATCTGCAACAGAGAGAAGGAACGTTTAGCATGCATATGTTCACTTATAATAAAAATGCTATTTGCAATCCTCTCTGACTCGTTAAATTTATTTTATTCTGTGAGATGTCTAAAATTTATGGCTCAATCTTAAAAGGTTTTTAAAAAAAATATATTCAGAGTATTTTGTTTGAAAGAGGGCATTACTTTCGGAAAGGCCATCGTAGATTTCTGTTCGCGTTTATGGTATTGTAAACCAGAATCAAGTGATCTTGCAACCTCTCCTAAAATGAATCATAAAATCTTTCGGACGATTGTTGCCCCAACAACTTGTTCAAATAATATTGCCAAGGAATTAAATTTGTTAATAAATCTCATTTTTGCAATCTACAAAATAATTACATCGATTAATAAATTTAATATTTGACACCTGCCTTCATCTCATGCAGGAGAATTTTTTAAATATTAAAAATGCAATTAATTTTTGTTGAAGGTTAAAAATTGTTATGAAATACAACTTCTTAAGGCATCATACGAAAAAGATGATCCAAAAGTCATGTGTAACGTACTCCTGAGGTAACTTGTATTCCCGGGTGACGCCAGATAACCCAATGATTTAGGATAGAGAAGATAAATATACATATTTTATTTTATGTCAGAATAGATATTGTTTGAAAACCAGAGAAATATATTTTTACGGCTAAAACTCAACAACAGGAAATGCGAGGATGTTAGACGGACATATTGTACTGGCTGAGTGATGGTTGGTGCCCTCGAGGTTATGTGATTTTTAGTCTTGAGTGGGGTCTCAGATCATTGGGGCTTTGCGTGATTTGATTGGCTGGGGAAACTTTCACCCCACAACATCGGGTCGATGCGCTCTAAAATTAAACAGATTGCTCGTTGAATTCGGGGAGAACAGGTCGTATAAACCCGCCGTTCCCTGGACAAAGGACCCCTCCCCACCTCATCCATCCGACGGTCGCTGTCTGTGAAGAGAGTTGAGACTTTGAAAAGAACTTACAAAATCTGGATGAGAATTGTAAAAACATTTGTACATAATTTTATGTGAATTAAGCTTTTGTAGATAGACTACAATCGTTGTCTTTCTTCCTGCCTGCCGCTTCGATATTCGCTTTCAGCATACCAGATTATGTAACAACCTCCGAGGAGCCTAGACGACCACCTGCCGAGATCCAGTGAAATAAGAACGAGGCGTTGCACATGCTTAAACTAAAATATCTTATTTTATCGTATTTTTCGAACAGGTATCTTCGGACTACCACTACTATATATTGAGTACAATATAATAATCAATAGAGAATTGTCTCTATAATAATAATAATAATAATAATAATAATAATAATAATAATGATAATGATGATGATGATGAGTATGATGATAGTAGTAATAGTAGTAGTAGTAGTAATAATAATAATAATAGATACGAAATATATAAGTAATTTGCATAAATTAGACTATAATATTAAAGATTAGTTTACGATTGAGCAACCCAGGCCTCCTTCTAGTAAATTAAAAATATAAGAAAGTAGGTGGAAAAGCATAACATACAAAATGGCGGGAGAATGCGTAAATTTTAGAGAGAAATGGATGACTTTTCTGTTAATTGTAAATTAGAATTTTGAGAACAATTCAAATATTTTTTTTCAAACACAACTAGCGTCAATAATTAAGGTCAGTTTTAGCATGTGTTTGTGTTATTAAAGTACAGTTGGTACTCAGTACTCCTCTAAACACTTCCCTGTACCTAAAACTATTCTCTAGCACTACACATCTTCTATCACACTACATATGGAGTAGTGTTGTCAATTTAGGCTATTGAATATTTTTCGTATTTGAAGTATTTTTGGTACAGAAATATATCTGTAATTTGATTGGCTCCACCCATTTTTCTTTTCTTTTCTTTGATTGGCTCCACGCATTTTTCTTTTCTTTATATCTTTATATCTGTAATTTTATTGGGTCCACGCATTTTTCTTTTTTTTATATCTTTATATCTGTAATTTGATTGGCTCCACTCATTTTTCTTTTCTTTTCTTTGATTGGCTCCACGCATTTTTCTTTTCTTTATATCTTTATATCTGTAATTTGATTGGCTCCACTCATTTTTCTTTTCTTTTCTTTGATTGGCTCCACGCATTTTTCTTTTCTTTATATCTTTATATCTGTAATTTGATTGGCTCCACTCATTTTTCTTCTCTTTTCGCTCTGTCTCTTCTTCACTTTCTATCGTAGACGTAATGTTACTAGTCTTACATCCTCTCTTGCAGTCCTATTTCTAAATATTCCAGGAAATCAGAATCCGTATGTCAAGAGGATCATCGACAGCTGCATGCACTAGAAAACATTTCGACCTACATCGCCGTAAAAGTTTTATTAACATATAAGTTATCATGATTTTAACTTAGAAATGCTGCATATAATAGGTACGGGCAAAATGAATGCCGATGCTCAAAATGTATAAACATTTTGACCCTTCCCTTTACTTAAAAATTCACAAAAAATCAGGAAATTAACCAATTTTAATGAAATTTTCAGTATTTATCAAATAATGATCCCGGAATATAATAAGCTAATTATTTTTATTTAAATCTTAGTGAAAATATATTATCTTGTTTAAACAAAAAATACCTTTACTAAAGTTATGGTTTCCAGTAGTAAATAAAAACGCAATAATTTATTTTTGCTTTTTTATGTAAATAAAGCCTCGTAATTTGTAACAATAAAAATAATTTTTACAGGAACACTACGAAAAAAGCCCCTGAAGTCCGTATTAACGAAATCTATATAACTCGAGGAAAAATTAATTTCTCGAACTACCATTATTATCATTGAATTAAGCATTGTTTATTTAATATTTTCACACAAAAAAAATTATAATTGCAAAAATTATTTCTACTTTTTTACGCTTAAATTTTTAACGTTATCTTTACATGTAAGATTCTAATATTTCTATCTCAATCATGAATTGCACTTATAATCATCAACGTAAGATAATGTTCATATAATCTTATAATTGAAAAACAGGAACGTAGAAAAATAATTTATTAAAAAAATGGTAACAATTTTACAAACGTTCCATGTCGATAATTACAGATGTACAGACTTGAAAAGAAAACCAGTCTGTTTTGCCACCCTCCTCCTCTCTTCAACTGTTTGTGTTTATCAACTTTAAATCTCAGGTAAACATTACCATACATTTTAACGAAGGTTTGTATTTTTTTAGTGTGTAATTTTTTCAATAATTATAAATTGTTTTCTTAACCAGTTTTAATTCTGTATTAATATTAATAAATAATGGTGATAATATTTTTTCCATCAATAAATTATCAGTAGCATAATTAATGAATTTAATTAACAGTTATGCATTTGTAAATGAAGGAAGTGGGTCTGCGACTAACAAAAAAAAAAGTCGTTTGGTATGCCGCAATAATGTTAAATAAAGAAATTATTTGAATATTGCCGTCAGAGTTTTTTCTTGATACGATAGACGTCTCGTTCCTACCAGTGTCATATTTTTGGATAATTATTACTTATTTTTAGTTAAGTACATTTGTTGTATTAATTCATTATATTAAGACTTTAACTTAATACTTAACTTGGAAATAATTTCAGAAAACTTATATTTTTCTTGCCAGACAAACATAAACACGATCTTTCTCCTAATGAATTTTTACGTGAAATGTAGGGCTTTTTAGATAAAATTATTCCATGTATTCTTTATTTCACGCATTCGTTTTCTTGGAGAAATTAATTTTAATCTATAATCTTTCAAACACAATGAAGAAGTAATCGAAAATGAAAAAAAAATGATTATGATCAGCCGGCGTTCAAAACCACGACCCCCCCCTACCGAAGCAGCCATTAAATTGCCCGTACCTGGCATATAAGCTTCAAAGGGGTAACGTCAATTATAAGTGCATTTAAACAGAGTTCGCATGAAAAATGTCTAACTAGACTAAGGTCAAGGCGACAAAAAAAAAAAAAAAAAAAAACGTTCACATTATACTTTTTTTTTTCGAAAACTTATAACATAGTCAACGGCAATTTAAATCCCAAAGTCAAGCAATAAAACAAAAAAAACAAAAAAATGAAGCAGTTCACAGTCTCTTTCAAGATGGTTCATATAACGTAGATCTACGAGCACATTACAGCGGATTCATTCGAGGAATTTCGTAATTTCGTTTCTTTTTTTCTATGTTACCACTTGCTTGTAGATAACGGAGTCCCAAAATCACTCAACAGGTGTTGACTGGAGAGGATCATTACAGCAACTGACCGACTGGGTGACTCACCCCAAATAATGGTTACTTTTATCTTTGGCGCTAGAGTTGGTTAGTTGTTTTTTTTAAATCCAACCTGATTGTCTTATGATCAGTAGAATGCTTTGCTGTTACATATTTTGGGTGGTAGCAATTTTGGATCGTCACACTAGTCTCAGTTTTTCTTTATATACTATTATGCTATTTAGAATAGTCTGATATATCTCCTTCCTCCTTTGTTCCAGCTATTTTGACCCGTTTTTTAGTGGTTTCTATCAAGTCGCTGTTTTGATATCACCTTGTAATACAATTTCCTATTCCAGTAGCCTCAGGCAGTTTTCAACTTAGTTAATTTTTTTTCAAGAATAAAGCTAATAAACATCTCCTGTTTTTCATTCGTTTTAGTTACGTACCTCAAGTATTTTACGTCTTGTCTGAAGCGATTTCTACAAAAATATAGAAAGTTAAACAAACAAAATCATATTTAGCATAACATTAGAGATTAGTTGCTTTTAGAAACAATGCGTCATTACGTTAGAGGAATTTATGAAAATACGGTTTCTTATCTTTGAATCAAGAATTACGTTCGTCAATAAGGGGCATTGCTCATTCGAAAACATCTAATGCGATACAAACGTGAAATACCACATTGCTGCATAATACAACCCCAAAATCTGCATAACGTTATTCATCAACATATTCTCCTTCCATTGTGATTCACTGACTCCAACGCTTCTTTAACAATTCGATTCTTTTTTTGTTTTGTAGAATGATTTTTCTTTAGACTCAAAACACAAATCGGTTTCTGATATAACTACTTCATTGGAATCAAATACCTTTCCTTCTAGGCTCTGTCATGGTGGAGAACATTCCAATAATCGCTGTGATCAATGTATGTAAAATTAGGTGGATATCTATCTATCTATCTATCTATCTATCTATCTATACACATATACACACACACACACACACATATATATATATAGTGAATAAATGACAAAAAACTGTCTTCCAAAAGTCATGATGTTGACCATCTTATAATTTATTCCTTTAATTCAGTTGACTTATACAATTCTTGACAGTATCTGTTTCGTAGCGCAAAATCAATCACTTAATTATCATATAAACCAGTGAATCTATTATGCCCTTGACTCATCACAAGAAATAGCAACAATCAATCCCTCAAAACGAAATAAAGTGTGATTTGATATGATTAAAATCCGAAAATTGGAAGAGAAGCTGCAAATACCATTAATATGTTTCCATTACGCCATTTTGAATTTTATAAAATTTAGAAAGATTGGAAAGACAAAAACCTTGATAAATGGGTGCCAAACAAAAGAAACGCCGCTATGAAGTGTTATCTTCCCTTTTTTTACTCAACAAGACCGACTCGTTTCTTGACTGAGTCGTGACTTGCGATGAAAGTGGTTTATTTACAGCTACTCTCAGTTCAGTGGTTAGACACCGACCAAGCTCCACGAGATTTCCCGAAGCCAGGGTTGCCCCCAAAGAAGATCGTGATGACTCGATAGTGGCCTGCGACTGGTTTCATCCATTACAGCTTTTGAATGCAGGCGAAACCATTACAGCGAAGTGCTGTTAATAAATAGATGAAATGCATCAGAAACTTTGACAACAACACCCAGCATTGAACCGGCCCAAAGCTGCTCCACAACAATGCTCGACCGCACGTTGCTAAACCGATTCTGTAGAAGTTGAAGGAATTCGGTTACAAAACGTTGCATCATCCGTCATACTCTCCAGACCTCTCACATACCGACTGATACTTTTTCAAACATATCGAGAACTTTCTTCGTGAGAAATGCTTCAAAATCCTAAGCGATATCAAAAACGCCATCTTCATCGATAAAAGAAGGCAAGATTTTTACGTGATTGGCATAAATACAGTTGTTTTGCGTTGGCAAAAGTGTGTTGATTCTGATGGTGCTAATTTCAAGCAATACTTTTTTTTTTTATTTGAGCCGAGATATGTTTATCTGAAAAATATAAAGAAAAATAACAGTAGTAAAAAATAAATGAACCAAATAAAACGTTAAGCGATGAATGTGTTAATGAGGACCCACCCTTACCTATTTAATTATGAAATGCTTCCTGTTTTTCGGTATCAGCCGAAAACAAGGGAGCACTTCCTAAGAGGGAATGGGCACAACTACGGACAAAATAAAGAGGGGGGCATGGGGATATTCGGCGACCTCCAAGAAAAATACCATTGGGACGGGTTTGGACTAAAATAAATTGATCAGGACTGGGCTTCTGTGGAGGTATTCTAACATATAAAATAAAGATTGGGGACATGGAGCTCATTTATACCAACTAGCTAAGGGACTGATCCACTACGGGATAGTCTTAACCTGGACTGGAGATTGCTTTTTCGGTCGGCGTGAACACGTACTCAAGCCTGTTTCGCACAAACGCACATAAACTAGCAGTGTGAATCCACCTCCTACTAAACTGTGAGCGGGATAACCTCCTTCGATCGTATCTAATTTTGATTTTGAGTTGGTGTTTAAAATACAAAATCAGATCCCGATGAGAAGGCGGCTCCCCTCCACGCCCTATCACTATGCTTGAAACCCACACTACTAGTCTAGCTAGGACACAAGGGATCTGCCTTATAGACAACGGATGCTAAATCCAGGATCGTCACCTGATCGGGGGCGATGCGAGCTGTGACCTCGCCGACATACCCCCAGAATTCACAGAGCTTGAAACAAGTAAAAAATGCGTGCTCTACAGTTTCTAAGCTATCTTCTTCGCACCGTGGACAAAAAGGACTAAACATCCTACCAATTCTGAACAGTATGTCATTGAGGGGTAAAGCGTTTCTAACCAATCGCCAGATCAGGGAAAATTTGGAATTGTTAAGATATCACCGGTCTGGCGCTCAACTCCATAGAGAGCGGACCTCCCCCTCCGACAACTGCAGCCGCCCCCCAAGCAGGTCCGAAGCGGTCCCCACAACTAAACCCCTGATACAATGCCCTTCTTGGCCGTGCAAGGACAAGAGACCCTGGCATCGCTCTAAGCGCATTTCGGCATTCGTTGAGGAATTGTGATTGCCCTCTCGGTTTTCTCTGGCATTCAATTAAGTGATTGGGGATAAGGTTGGGAAATGCTTCACCAACCGCGGAACCCCAATCAGATTGCTCCATCAAAGTTCTACCCAGGAATGCCTACCTTTCGGCATTTTTATGACTTGCCAGGTCAGGCATCCCCAGCCCCCCATCTACAAGACGTTGAGTACAGGCCTGTCTACGGACAAGCGGCCGTCGCTCATTCCACAACAGTGAAAAGAGCGCACGCGTTAAGGCCGCCATACGGACCACAGACAGAGGAAGTACAGCCAGCCAGTAAAGGATCAACGGAAACACGTAAGTAGCACATGCCTCCGCTCTACCTTTAAGGGACAATCCCCTTCGAAGTCAAACCCTCACAGACGCTTCGACCTTGGTCTGTACCTCCGACCAATTCTTATCAAGACAGAGACTGGGTCCAAACCAAACACCAAGGATCCGGACCGGGCCATCCGTCCTGACAAATGCGCCAGGCAGGGCATTCGATCCCCGCCAAGCGGCCAACCTCAGGCCAACAGATTTGCTGAGATTGACTATGGCCTCTGTAACATTTTCATAACGCTTGAGAGCCTTAATCACCGTAATAATATCAACGACACTCGAAACAAATACGGTGACATCATCGGAAAAACGCGGAAACCCTGGCTCGCGCACCGCCAGGAAGAGCAATACCGCGCAGGGCTGGTCCAGCCACCCTGGACCTCATGTTCCTAAGGAATGGTTCCAACGCGAGGACATATAAAATGGGCGACAGCGGACACCTCTGTCGCACCGACCAAGAAACCGCGAACGGCGCCGACCGCACCCCGTTGATCTGCACAACTGCCGTCGACCGAGCATACAAAATGGAGATCCATCTGCAGAAGCCGGACCCAAAGTCGGCGGTCTCTAAAACAGCGATCAGGAAGATGATCAACCCTATCAAACGGCTTTGACTAATCTAAATTGATCAGCGCGGCTTTGGTGTAGTCTTATAGGTTTTCTAGGACTGTACGAATCAAATGCAAATTGTTTTGAATTGATCTCCCCTTTACAGCGTAGTTCTGATCCGGTTCGTTTAAGTCAGTGATAACAACCTGCAAACGATTCGCAAGAACTCAGGCTAGGATTTTAAAATCCGTGTTCAACAACGTGATGGGCCTAAAATCATCCAATCCCCCTCCCCCAACATGTGTGTCCTTTTTCTTCAGAAGTGTGACCACGCCTTTGGTAACCTGACTCGGGATAGATCCCGTGTCAAACCAGTGGTTGAACACACCCGTCAGAATCGGGACAAACATGTGCGACAACCTCAAGCACAGCTCGTAGGGCAGTCCATTGAGTCTTGGTGATCTATTATAGGCGACCTGCTTCATAGCAGCAACGATCTCACACTCTGTAATCCGACCATCACAACTAACCGCTCGGGCCGCCTCCAGGCGGGGCGAGCCAGTCAAATAGTTGCCAAACTCCTGGATGCGGAGTCTGGACAGCTGTGCGAAACAATCTTCAAAGTGCACTCGAAACCTCTCGCAAATCTCCCGAACCGACACTAAGGAGTCTCCTTCCGGGCTCTGAATCTTACGAATATAACTATCCGATTTGCGCCCGAGTGAATAGACTCGTTCTGATTTGTCCACATTCACATCTTCGTTGGGCATATTTTTAATTCTAGCCCTAACTACCTGGCCCTGATATCGCTCGCTAGCAAAACGACTCAGGTCTGCCTTAGCTAGGCCTATCTCTAGGGAATCCCCCCCTGCCACCGCCCGGGATAGTGTATCCTCTAACCGCTTCTCTGCCTTGACCCTATCTATGGCGAGGCGTTGGCCATATTTAACAGAGAAGTCTCTAATACTAGATTTGGCGTTTACCCACCACATACTCCCGGTAACCGCCCCCAACAATCCCTTCTTGATGTGTTTAATTAGCTTTTCCCGGAAGTCATCTATCTCAAGTAAGGAGGTATTTAACTTCCAGTACCCGTCTAACTTGGAGTTCCTATCTAAATCTAACCTAGCCACAAATAGTTTGTGGTCAGAGTGGCCTAACCAGTGGAACATGGGACAAGATATGTATTCTACATTGCCTCTTCTAACTAACAACCGATCCAAGTAAGTACTGGAAACGGAAGGCCTGCTAGAGAGCCACGTCCACATCTCCCGCCCCGGATGATCCACCTGTCTACCAGATCGCATCTAGTCATCAGGCCCAACAGACTGGTATCACACCCATCCGTCCCTCTAGTCCCGCCCACCTTATCTACCCTGGGATCAAGGATGGCATTCCAATCACCCACTAGGACTAACCGTTCCGAACCCCAGAGAAACATCTCCAACCGCCGGAAAAAGGAAACCCGCTCCCGTACGCAATTGGGCGCATAAACCACGACGACTCGAAACGCTCTATTTTCCACGGCAACATCGGCCACGACCAGTCTACCATCAGTATCCGCGTAAACAACGCTAACCGTTGCAGAAAGGGTGCGCCTAACTAACAAAGAAACCCTCCTATTCTGACTGTCACCGTATGTCGAAAAGACATCGTAATGCCCCTCCAGCACCCAATGATCGTCAGCGGAATTGTAGTGAGTCTCCTGTAACGTAGCCACATCTATGTTAATGGACATGAGCTCCCTCAGTACCCTAGCGGCTTTGCTTCGGCACCTCACGCTCCTAACATTCAAGCTAGCGAGGCCAAAGGACGTGGCCATTGTGCCTATTAATCGACAACCAACGGCCTAAAGTCTTTTGTAACTAGGATGCCGCAAGATTGGGCGAGGTTACCCGAAAGCAACTCGGACGTTACTCGTCTATCTCGCGCAATACCCCCGACATCCAATAGGAACGTTAACTTCAGGGCCCTATAAAAACAAGTGTGGACGTAAATAGGGACCCTCCATTCGCATCTGGGTGCCAGTTGGTTGAGGTAGTCGTGCCCCTCTTCCACCAGTTTAATTTTTGAGAACACCCCCTTCGCCTCCTCAATCATATTCCACATGGCCTTTGTGCGACCAACTTTTGTGTGGCGCACAAAGGTCATGACTAAGGGGACGTTTGGGAAATTCTTTGGATTGGTGATTCTATGAGAATAATAGTTCGCAATAAATACATTAATATAAATAATACTAATCTCAATAATGAATTCCAATTAAAATAATATATGTATATATTTTTGTTTAACAAATTTTGCCTACCAAACTCCTCCTAGAGTTTTTGGTCTACAGACATGAAACTTCATATATAAGGTATTTGAATCCATGCAAAACTTTATATTTGGGGTTAAGCCCGGAAAAATCGGTGCAAATTGTGAAAATTTAAAAAAAATGAAATTTGCCAGGTGAAGGTCGAACGCCGGCATTAGGATTGCATAACGTAGTAGCTATTGGTTCATGTTTTAATTTTTACCCTTGCATGTTTTCATAGCCCAGTCATTGACGGCAGAGACAAAATAAATCGTTAGCTGAACGTTTTGGTTTCGATTCTCGGTGGTGGCGCATGAGTCTTTTTTTTAAAAATCATTACTATATATTGCATCCAATCTATCTATCTATCTATCTATCTATATATATATATATATATATATATAAAAGTAAAAATATCTGTCTGTCTTTTCTCTATGGTAGTTAAGGATAACTACTATACAGAAAGGCATTACTTTACATATTCACACTTTTTAATATATACATATGCGCATAACCTTATGAACAGTACATAGAGCCCGAGCAAAGCCGGGCGGAACTGCTAGTATATATATATATATATATATATATATATATATATATATATATATATATATATATATATATATATAACGAGAGAGAGAGAGAAAGAGAGAAAGACAGACAGACAGACAGACAGAAAGAGATAGGAAACCCTTCTATAGTATAACAATTTTTATTTTATCGTCTCCCACAATACCTCTTTTTGGGTAACTTATTTTCGGGCACATTAAAAAAGGACCTTGTTTCACATTTTGTTATCGTGGGAAAGAGAATAAATAGCAATAGAAACAATCTGCAGCGGCGTCCGGATTAAGAATTTCTATGGATTTATGACAGAAACATGAAAAACTATAACCGAATCGTCCTCTTTGTATGAGTTTTGCTTTGTATGAATCTGTTGTGGGACAGAAATATAATAAAACTAATTATGCTACAGATATCAAAAACGCCTTCAGCGACTTCCTCGCAATCAGAACGCAAGGATTTTATATTCCTGGCATAAATACACTTGTTTTGTGTTGGCAAAAGTGTGTTGGTCATTATTTCGATCAGTAAATTATTGGTTGAGCCGAGATATGTTAATCTGAATTTAACAGTTAAAAACCGCAAGAACTTCCTTGGCAACCTAATAACTGAAACTAAATATAGACCAAATTATGGCCGCTTATCACTCCGATCAGAGAAATTAGATGTTAATATTTCCACTTTTATTCTTCACACATACAGGTTTTAAAAAAATTTCAGTCTCAAAAATTTCCATAATTGAATAAGTATTTACGGAAAGAAAGTACAATGCTTAACGTTTTTACTATAAATAACATACTACGCGGATAACAAAGAAGCAAAGTAAATCCAGAATCATTTATTCATGTATTAGATAAAATATAATATCAGAAAGCAAAATTTCAGATTGATTTAAAATTCGAAAAGTAGAAATGGAAAGAAAAAAGGCATTACTACGAAGACTTCTGTATAAAGCAAATTAGCAGACAGTTTCTTAACCTTTTGAGGGAAACATTTTCCTTTCTTTTTACATCTTTCATTTTTCTAAGCGCTGAGATTAATTCTACTCTGTCCATTTCGACCACTAAAGATTGTGAAGGCAGCTGTCAAGCAGGCGCAATGTCCTCCTCTGAAAAGCGCCGGACTGATCAATTCAGCGGATATAAAAGCGAATATTTGCTAATGACAGGAGATCAAGAATGAAATAACAAATGATAAACAATACGTAAAACATAAACGAAAATAAAAGAAACCGCCACTTTTCGACATGACGAAACAGTTACGGTGAACCTTAGAGGAAACATCGACATTTGATGCAGTATGTTTTCCGTTTTTTCTTTTTTCTCAATGGAACTAATTAGTCCGTATTTGACGATAAACTGCGTCTCAACTAATGACTTCTATACAGCTAAATGTCAACTACTGTGCGCGCGTCTGCATTGCTTCATGTATTATAGATTTTAATGATTAAATCGTAGAATATTGGTTTAATACTTCGAATATATAAGAGTCAAATACTCCAGAAGATTGAGTATTGTTGACACATCTGAGGAGGTGGCGCTTAGAGTTTTTTTTTCTTGCGTTAACCAAGTGCGAAATAGATTTCAAAATATTGTTAGTGATGATCTTGACTGTTTTTATAGCCTCTTTCTCTCAACGCTTCCATATTACTTTTTACGATTCACTAATACACGCATTCATCGTATCTAACCTTATCCTCCAGTGGCTTTTTACCTTAATGGTTACTCATTAGTAAAAAAAACAAACAATTATAATAATAAGAATGTTTTCGGTTGTTGAACAACGATTGGCAACAATCTTTCTCTGTTCTAACGATGTCTTCACGGATGGCCCTTATTGAGATCTAGTCTCTAGTTTAGTTCTTCAAGACATTAACAGCAAAAACTCGTACTTCTATCCACACTAAAAAAATACGTTTGTTTCCTTTTATGGCTGGCGTCGAGCGAGATTTCTCTGAACAGTATTTTTTTACCAATAATTTTCCATTACTTGATCACATTTATATTGCAAAATGAAGTATCTGTTCTGATACTGTGATTAATTGATTTTAATGAAAATTGGTACAAACCTGCTTTACGCAGCTTGTAGTGTTCGTTGGTAGGCAAAATGAAAAGAAAAAAAAACATGGCTGGTACTTCTCTTTATATGTTTGTGATATTGTACCTGTATGTGCAAATGAAAGCCTTCCGGTTTTGAATAATAATGCTGATCTTTCGGAAACTTGGCCAGTTTATATTTAGATGTTGGAAGATGAAATTTTGTCAACAGAGTTACAAGTTTTGGAATAAGGAGTTTTGTTAAAAAGAGTTTTGGAGTATCAAGGTTTGACAGCAGTGTGCCGGATTGAGACTAGTGAGTTTTAACAGTAGAAAGTGTTACTTAGAAAGTGTAGAATAGTTAACTCTTGACTATTTAATCACAGGTACTACGCTACGTCTTTTTGTGTTCAATCGTATATAGGCATCCTTCTAGACTAAGGCACTATTCATTTTTGTCCCTTTAGTAGAGCTGGATATTTTTTCATTTAAGAAACCGATCGCGTTTCTAATTCTGCATTCATCTGAATGCAAATAAATACGAACTCATTATTACATGCAGCTTCTCTTGTATATTACATGCTCCTTTCCAAGTCCGATGTAAAACAATACTTGTTATAAACCGTTCTTATAAGTAATCAATTATTGTTCCTAGATGTGCTGCTAACTCGCATGAGTCATTGGTTTATGCTATCTGTATACCTAAAGCTAATTTTTTACTGGACAATCTCTAACCTTTTACTCCCACCTTTCATATAATCTAAAGAAAAGATACCGTCCGTTGCCTACAGCATAAAATAAATTGGATATGTAGTTACTCTCTAAGCTAAATACACACACACATACACACACACACACACACACACACACACACATATATATATATATATATATATGTATTTCGCTTAGAGAGTAAGGAGAATAGAGTAAATTAAATTCTATAAGAAGAGACTTATCGGGATAATATAAAGCTTAATAAATTTCATTGGAACTTATATAGGATTCTATATTCACCAGCATATAATTTTTGTGACTTCATTTTCCATTCTTATTGTTTCATATATATATATATATATATATATATATATATATATATATATATATATATATATATATATATATGAATATGTATGTAGCTTCGTTTAGTTTCGTATATGCAAACATGTATAATAGTTTATAGTTTATTGATTTATATTTATTAGTATGTTTACACAAATTAGAATTAATAAATTTACTACGTATTAAATAGAACATTTTGGCAGATGATTCATAAATTAATGTAGAATGTTAATACGAATAGTTGAGTTCAATGGCTTTGTTTGATAAAACTGAAAATGGCGTAATGGAAACATATTAAAGGTATATGCAGCTTCTCTTCCAATTTTCGGATTTTAATCATGCCAAATCACGCTTCATTTCTTTTTGACGGATTGATTGTCGCTATTTCTTCTGATATTTTGGAATATAGTTTTTTGTCATTTATTAACTATATTGCTCTGTAATTACATTGAGCTTCTTAAATAAGTATTGGTATATATTATAAGGAAATATATTTCTGTATATATATATATATATATATATATATATATATACAGAAATATATTTCCTTTACGCAGCTTGTAGTGTTCGTTGGTAGGCAAAAGAAAAACAGGAGATGAAATTTTGTCAGCAGAATAAGGAGTTTTGTTAAAAAGAGTTTTGGAGTATCAAGGTTTGACAGTAGTGTGCCGGATTGAGACTAGTGAGTTTTAACAGTCGATAGTGTTACATAGAAAGTGTAGAATAGTTAACTCTTGACGTATATATATATATATATATATATATATATATATATATATATATATCAAGTAGAGATTAACTGTTTAATAGAAACCCTTAACCAAAACCATAACATCAGATCAAAAAAATATGGACCAAACACCAAAGGAAGCAACCCATAAATTCGCCACAATTTGTATACTATACTTTAAATTCTTGTCGAAAAATATGTAAAGAATATGTAAGCCATATGACATCAGAAGCATTTTGATAGAATCAGGCAACATATGGAAAAATCATGACTAACAACTATGTCTATTAGATTCCATATATATATGAAAAACTATACAAAGGTGTTACATGTCACTTAATAAAAGTAACGTTGGAAGAACTACAAGAAGACGCAATATGTGGAGAGATTGAATCGATAGAAAAAGGAAAACCATCTAGCTACGTATATGCTGGGTGACGATTACATCCTAAGATGACTTACTATGTAATTTAGTACAATATGAAAACCAATTATCATAATTATATATTATAATTATATAATAAAACTATTAATGGCAATAAAGCTATATGTAGCTTCCAAAACGTTATCTCTTTTTTGGGGGGGGATCGTTATGCTAACATTAAGCAGTTATGTCACACTGGATTAATTGTCGGGCGAAAATCAAACTACAGGCTGTTCAACAAGTCGTTAACACATTTGAACATTAAGTATCTAAAAAAAAACTATTAAAGATATATAAATATGTCCATCTATATATATATATATAATCTTTAATATTAAAGTTGAACTTTTTATAAATTTAGCTTTAAAATCATGTCGCTTTTATTTAACGTATATAGTTCAGTTGAAAGTATTTGAATTTGTCCAAGACTTCTGAGAACTTCCTGTATAAAGCTACACAAAGGTTTCAACATTTCATTCTCTTAATTGTTATAAATGTATTTCATTATCGATCGTATCAAAGACATTCCGGTTTAAAACTTTTCTAATGACACTGCCAGATATATGTAGTTCATTTGTGTGAGATTTCATAAAAATCTACCTCACCGTTTCGGAGTATATAGGGAAGGAACTCACACATACATACACACAATTTATTTTACATAGTAGTAGAAGTAGAGGTAATGTGTGACATTACGCTAAGAAATATGGACTATATATATATATATATATATATATATATATATATATATATATATATATATATATATATATATATATGGACTTTTTTCAGTGTTTTCTTAACAGAATAAGATTTATTTGTTCTGTCGTTAACAGAAATAGTTTTAAATGAATAACATCTCCAGAATTATTATTAAGATCAACCTCTATCAGTATATTATATTGAAAACAAAATCAAAGTTTCTTATCGATTATTGATAGCTATTTTGTAATTAAATCTTTTAGTTATAAAATGGAAGAGTCTTAGATTTAATGTCAATTTTTATCGGATTACGCCTTAAATATTTCAACTTTTCCAGTTAGAATTTTATACTTCGCCCAATGACCACTTCACTTCTCTATCTCTTATATACGAACACATCCCCCATACTCTCAGTACTCTTATTTTCATCGAAATCGGTGAAATCGACCATTTTTCATTCAAATCGATTAATTGTATAGACGAGAATCCACTGCAGTGCACCGAGAAGAAGATTCACACGTCTCCCCGCAGTGACTTGGTCCACAATACGTTTTAGTCTACATTGCACTGTAATGTATCTATTCTTGATTTTATAAAAATATTTTTATATATAACGGCTTAAATTAATGTTTAAATTGCAAAAGTCAAGTAATATCGCGCAATTCTACTTTAAACGGTTACGTCAATTTTGAAAGTGCCTCTGTCTTATCAAAAACAGCTACTGCCGATTTTATACGTCGGGCTTATGCGGTGGTATACCTTACCTTCTCAAATGCACTTGTGATGTTTTAGACTTTTCTTTCTTAAATTGGATTTTTTCGGTTTTCAATTTTCGATACTTATCAGAAGTATACCGATATAAAACGTATGAATACTCCCAGGCACATAAATTACATTTACGTGAAATTTACAAACTCGGCTTAAACGTTTCGGAGGCGACAGGGACGAGCTCACAAACATATTGTGTGTCAATAACGCGGCTAACACATTACTGAGTTGAACACAACTTACTTGTGTCGAGCAGGAAAGGTCAAGGAGTTACCTATGAGGTATCATACTCAGTGACTTCCGTTGACGTCTGCGTGCTATAAAGTGCGTCGGTGTGTTTTAGGTGCATGCCGGTTAACGGGAGGTTAATATCCCCACATATACACCTATATATATATATATATATATATATATATATATATATATATATATATATATATATACACATATATATACACACACATATATATATATATATACACACATGCACACACACACAAATATATATATATATATATATATATATATATATATATATATATATATATATATATATACAGGGTGACCTCCCCAAAAAACGGGACCCAATTCTAATTAGGCCCCGTTTCTTAGAGTTTTGTCCGAATGAAATAGAACTTTGGTCATAACTAGTTTATTATATTCAAAACATCACATCAAAACACTAGGGTCTTTGGCCTTTTTTTCTCCGTTGACTGTAAAATGCTCAGAAAAAACAATTGAATATCCTCTGTTTTATATAAACGCACGTGAGGAATTTTATTTTAAGAGGAGAGAGTAGACAGTCGATTGGAATCGAAGTTAAGTAGACAGTCGGCCTTGATTTAATTCCGAAACCACAAGGGTAAGGATAAAGTTGCGTCGACGGAAACTGGGGAAAAAAGCTTAAGCCAACAATGCGAGGTGTTCCCCGGTCTGCTAATAGACGAAATAAAGATATCCTTGCCAGAAAATCCGCGTTGTGTGTTCGGCTTTAATGCTCTTTATAGCTCATCGGCCAGTAATGGGAAGAACCGCATCCCAGACATGAGATAACAACAACAAAAAAGCTATGGTGAACTCCTAACGCGTATATATGCACACCCACGCACAGTTAAGAACTACTACGGTAGATACATAACTTAAGGGTTCTTAAACGATCTGTACACACCTGACTGTATAAATGCATATGAATTGAATACAAAACTTGTGTATGTAATGAAATGGGGAAGATGCTCGCAGGCGAATTTGAAGAAGCAATCACAATATCCACTAGATGATTTAAATAAGTACATTAGAACACTCACGCCCACGTTCGAGCGAGACGCACATATCCAGGGTCACAAAGCCATGTATAAAAGAAAAAAATATATCAGACACAAGGTGCCTTACATATATATACAGAGGGGGGGAGTGAGAGTGAGAGAAGTGTATAAATAGCATATTTTGTTCTCTCTTAATATAAACATTATTTGTCACGCATTTGTGATTTTCAAGTTTTTTATATATCAAACTGAAATTAAAGAAATATGCTTCATAAAAATAATACTGGGGTTTACAAAGTTTTTTGTTGTCAACAAGTATTTTATTTTTGATTTTCTCTTTGAATTGTTACTGAAGTCGATTTTCTAAAATCATTTCTGAGTCTTAATCTGGATATGGCGTAAAAGTGTCTTTTGAGTGTTTACGTCGTATTCGTTTTAAAATTTTGTGATTTATTGTTCGTTTTTGCAATTATTCCCCATCGCGTTTTCCTGCTTCCTCTTCGATGATTTGCCTCTCTTTTTTTTATACTTCTGGATTTTTTTCTCCAAGGTTTAAAAAGAGTTGTTTTCTCAAATCACTTTTGGTTAGATCACTTTTTCTCTCTTGAAAATTCATGTTTTCCTATCAAATTCTTGGGAGTAAGAGAACATATTTACTTGAATTATTTGGAATTTATCCAGAAAACCAACGAATGTTTGTTCGCTGAAGAACAAGGTGACATTTTGTACATTGGTCTTCGTAAAGCATCTGATACTTTTCCAAATCTTATCTATTTACCCAACTAAATACTATTGCGTTAAGTGAAACTAGATGTGTAATGTAACTATTAATAAATGCACTGTATACAAGTTTTTAATTACGCGGTTTTCGCGGTGATTGCATTCAATCGTTGTTACTTATTTTTTAATAGCCAGAGAAAAAAAAATTAAATATCTATAATCCATATACACTGCGTCCCAGAATTATATGCAAACCGATGTTTTGTTCTAACTCTGAAATAATTATTAGTGAAACTTTATACGTTATATGGCAAAACTAATATATTGGATATAAACGATTCAAATCTACCCTGCGCAATTGTAAACACACGACAGCCATTTTGGTGAGTTGCAGCATATTTCAGCGTGCAAACGTTATAGGCAGTGTAATTAAAAAAAAACAATATTACGTAGCAAACATTTAGAGTATAATTAATGTTTAATATAAATGCTATTTTTATTAACGAGAAGAAATTATAGATGTAAGCTTTCAATTTTATGTGATGGACTTTCTTCGCCAGTACTAAGAACACCACTCCAGGGGACATTTTTTGGGGTTTACTGCCCTGTTCCGGAGTAAGTTTTGCTTTTCAAAATGCTCCAAAGATTTATGATCGGATTAAAATCTGGAGAACAGCAGTTTCTCATGTTTGGCAAAAAAATTCTCCAAATAATCGCTGGTTATCCTTTCAGCATGAGACAGTGCATTATCATGCATGAATATCATCTTTATTCGGAATGACAACTCCTTCTTGAGCAAGGGTTCGACGTATTTCTTAATTAAATCAATGTACAGTTTGGCAGTCATTTTCATTCCATATGCTACTCTGAATGGTCCTACCCACTCATTACCAATTACTGCAGCCCACCAAGCATCACACTACCAGTTCCTTGTTAACGCCTGATCCGATGGGAACGTGGACACTTATTACGGTTCCATACTTTTTCCCAGCCATCGGGTCTATAAAGGGTTGCTTGACACTCATCGATGAACAACACAGTTTAAAAATTCACCTTCATGTGACTTTATTCCCACTACACGCTCTTTTTCTTGTGGATATTATTTAATCGACGGCGACCATCTGTTTTTTTTTTACACATGTTGCAACAGTTCATAAGATACGGCACTGTGTTGATTTACGCACATCAGGAATGCTGGCGTTTTCAAAAACTTTTGCTAGTTTCAAGAAAGCTGATTTAAAAACCTTCGCCCCTAACGTGACGTAATTCGTAATATCTTTATATCGTTCGACTGTTTTGCCTATGACCCTTGACATTAGGCCCTGGCGCGTCACCCATCTTTCTATTCAATTCTGGGAAGGATTGCGTTTTACCGATCTGTGTTATCATGCACTCAACACAATCCTTGTCATAATTCGCACTAGCTAACTTAATCGCTCATCGTGTAGGGTTCCTAATATGAAACAAATGCTAAACTAAAGTTCTGAAAATTTTTAGATGATGGTTGATTGTTAATATTACTTCTATTAATCGGACTACTGTTCTCATTTTGAGTCTTATTTGTGATACATTCCAGTCGGTGTGCCCTTCAACCGTTCTCAGACATTTTGGTTGTTTGGAAAAGAAAATAGAAAACTTACTGGCGCCGTATATATTTTCGTATTCTTTGAGTTAGTCTCTTTTGTATAACTGTGAAAATATGTGTGAAAAACTTGGTTGACAAAGGGGAGACAACTTTGTATAAAAATCGACAGGGGATTATCTCCCTTTCATCGTCGAAATTTTAAGGGTTTATAGTGTTTGTTGTTTCTACAATTAGAGGTACCTAAATGCTATTCATCTCTAAATCTAGTCTGCTTATTATTATCTTCTCTTTTTCAGCATATCTGTTGTCTCCTTGAGTCACCTGATCCGCTGTCAATTATTTTGATCTCGTTTTACAAAGGCAAGTGTGTTCCATTTTTTATTAAGTGATCAGCTAGTCCCGACTTTACGACCTCTCCCGCTGTCTTTACAGTGTTCTTCCAGCCTTACCTTAAGGGGGCAACCGGTCTCATCTTCGTACATATTTTCACATTTGCATGCAATCTCATATACAAAGGTTTTTGTCATGAGACTTTCAGTCAGAGCTGCACTCGTACAAGGTGTTTTTTGAGAGTCGAACTTGAATATTGTTCTGATGTCATGTGGACTACATCTTTTTTAAATGCCTGGAAAAAAAATTTAAATTGGAATTATCGACTAGTTGTCCTCCTTTCGAGCACAATGCAATTTATAAAATTGCTTTTTTTCTTGCTATTTATTAATCCAAATGCTCCAAAGATTTCTGATGGGATTAAAATCTGAAGAACAGGATTTTCTTATGTTTGGCACAAACATTCTCCAAATAATCGCTGGTTATCCTTGCAGCATGAGTATTTTGAATTACAATAAAACCATTATATCTCTAAACGCCAATATCTCTCTCGTCGATTATATGAACGTTGGATAAGGATCTCTACTACATACTTATTCACTATGCTCATGACATCATGTAATTTATTTGTTTTTAATGACACACTTCACGCATTTCGCTCCCTAATATATCTAGAGAATAAAGAGATCGGATCACGTAGATATTCTCATTATATATATGATATACATTTTATCACAACAGCATGAATTCTTAGTTTAAAAGGAGGTTCGATCCTATTAGATAACTTAGGTTTACAAGACATATAGAGATTTTGAACCGCTACCAACGCCTTCATTTCAAGGTTTTATATTAAGTTTCATCAAAGTTAGATATATTCAAAGTTTTATATTTAAGTTTCATCAAAATAGAATATATTCAAAGTTTTGATCACTTGCTAACCTAAAGGCGCATTAGAAATTCGGAAACACTTCTGTTACATTCACTGGTTAATTTTACAGAAAGTATTCTTTTAGATTTTATATAGATTATTTAACATTTCATTCGATAGGGGAAACAGATAAAGTAAACATGCATACACGCAAGATATATATGCAAACAATAACACGCACACATATACATAATAGTTTCACAAAAGCAAGCCAATACATTCAAAATGATAGCACCGTGTTGCGTATTTTCATATTTGTTGCAATTGTTTTGTGACCATTCGGAAAATTTCAAATATTATGTCATTCAAAAATATCCGAAAATAGCTTCTCTTCAGACGGTGAAATACACTATTTCATATATATATATATATATATATATATATATATATATATATATATATATATATATATATATAGTCTTTAAAGTTTTTTTAACATTTGAAACTACACAAAACATTACTTTTTATCATTTGTTAAAAAAAAAAAAAAAAAACACTTAGTCAGTAAGTCATTTAATCACCTGCAATCACTGCATCAACTCTCTCGAATTTACTATAATACCAATTTTTTAAAATTTTTCAAGGGATCATCAGTTGTTTACCATGAAACACTGTTTCGGGGATTTAATATATTTAATATATATATATATATATATATATACTCGGGTTTTTTTTATATTCAAAAGTAATGGACTAATGAATTCAACGAGGTTGTTAGATAGTGCTCAATAAACAGAGCTGATAATACTTGTTTATTGTTATATAAACATGTTCACATCCCGCTGCTACAAATAGCCACTTGTTTCAATCAAACAACAGATATCATCAGGCAGCGACTTGACTATTCAAAAGTTCAATGAATAATGGATTTTTATTTTAGGTAGGAACTCTTTAGAAGTTGGAGTTAAAAAACTTAAAACACAGGACTTTAATTAAATAAAAAAGTAAAAAGGGAGAGGCAATTTAAATAAAGTTAAAAGATTACAATGGGGAGAGAGTGATTGAGAAGAAAAAAAAGGAATAGAGACAGAAATAGAGAAAGAAAATATAGCGAAAACAAAATAGAGAGAAAAAGAAGAGAGAAAATATATATATATATATATATATACATATACACATATATATATATATATATATATGATATGGAGAAGAAAAGAAAAAAGAAATAAATGGTTATAATAAAGAGAATAAGAACTAGAAGGAAAAGGAAAGAATAATGAGATCTAGTTAAATAGAGAAAGAGAGAAAGTAAGAATTTGACAGTATATAGAAAAAGAAAAAGAAAAAGAAAAAATCTGCGTGTCAACCAATTTATGAACAATTATACAATTCAGTAATGAAACATATTATTACAAATACAAACAGAAGATACAATCCAAGCGTCAGAAATGAACGTGTCAAAAAAGGCAGTGAATGTATTCGGCTAGCATATTTATCCTCTTACATACGTCCACGAGTAAAATCAACGCAATTCAAACATACGTCTACCATTAATTAGGCCCTTTATGCTAAATGATATAAGTTTAAAGTTTTCGCGTTTTTATTAGATAAATATATGAATAAAAGAAGAAAATAATGATAAAACAATATTAAAATTATTATTAATAACAATAAACATAATAGTAATGATAATAATAATAATAATAATAATAATAATAATAATAATAATAAAAACAGATTAAAATTAATATTTATTATCTTTTTAATATAACATATTTAGCCATAAGAGGGGATTAAATAAATTAAATAGGTCCAATAATTATAAATAAAAAACTACTAATATTTATGTATATAAAAAGAATACAATACAAATATATATATATATATATATACACACACACATATATACCCAAATATACACACACATACACACACATATATATATACATTTATATATATATATATATATACATATACATGCACATAAGTAAAGGTGTAACTATACTATTAAGTTGGAAGTTTAAGCTATTTAAGTATAGATATAAAGTCATATGAAATCACAAAATAATACATTCAATACCAGATTACTAATAACACAGATACAAGTACACTTACCTATAAATATATTCAGGCAAAAGAAGTAATTAAATCAACGAAATACTCAAAAATAGTGACGCACAGGTAGATAGTACCCAAATTAAAAATAATAAGATACATATGTATATACTCACAGAGAACCAACCGACATACTAATAAGCATATATATATATATATATATATATATATATATATATATATATATATATATATATATATATATATAATCTTATGTATACACATACATACAAAAAATACACAAATATATGCACACAATCATATACTAATACACAACAACGCACACACACATATATATACTCACACATAAATATTTATAATTTACATAAATTATATATATAGAAATACATAAGAATACAAATAATTTGGCAAGGGTACAGATAGATGCATACACACATAGAAACATACAAATGGATTGAATAAACATGGGAGGGTATACCAAATAATATAGAAATATATAGATCTAAGTACACACGGTCATAAAATAAATACATAGACACATACATATACACATAGACACACAGGTATATAAGATAGGAGAAGTAAAGAATGAAATCAGGAGAGGAGAAAGTATATTAATACTAATAGAAATACTACATTAATTAGTGGAAATGATCAGTGGTTGAAAAAAGATCAAAATGACTTGTTTGACATTTCCATGGGGTCTTTGGATTCGGCTGAAATGACAGACTTAGTAGGTCTATTCATACTATACAACTTAACCAAAGACATCAATGTCATGGATATAGGCTTGTATCGTGATGATGGACTGATGATCATCAAGGAATCCAACGGCCCTAAATGTGAAAGAACCAAAAAGATTATCTTAAATGAATTCCGTAGAATTAAATTAAAAGTGGATATTATATCAGATGTAAAAACTGTAAATGTTTTGGATGTGAACTTTGATTTAAGGAAAGGCATCTACCAACCATATAGGAAGGAAAACTCAAACCCAATTTATGTACACCCCTTATCAAATCACCCAAAATCTATCATTAGGCATATCCCCAAATCCATTAGTAAAAGAATCAGTGACAATTCTTCCAATCTTGAAACATTTAATAAACATAAATATTTCTATAACAGGGCCCTTAAGGATAGTGGATACAAAAACACCCAAATTGAGTTCATAGAACCAAGACACCCAAACACAAATACAAATAGAAACCGTAAGAGAAAAATCCTGTGGTACAATTCCCCTTTTAATCTGAAACTTAAAACAAATCTAGGAATGAAATTCTTAAACTTAATTAAAAAGCACTTCCCTATTAATAACATACTACATAAAATTTTCAATAAAAATACAATAAAACTTAGTTATAGTTGTAATGAAAACCTTGAAAAAATAATTAAAAAACATAATAACAAAATATTAAACAAAAATAGCACACCCATTGCTACCGAAAGTTGTAACTGTAGAATTAAATCAAAATGCCCTCTTAAAGGAAATTGTCAAATTACTTCTGTAGTGTACCAAGCAACTATTTCTACTAAGGAAAATCCGAATGAAAAAAAATATTACATAGGAATGACAAATAACAATTTTAAAGAAAGATTTACCGGTCACAAGTGCTCTTTTGAAAATAATGAGTACAAAAATAGAACTTCCTTGTCTAAATATTACAATGAACTAGTAGAGCAAGGTTACTCCCCAATAGTAAATTGGAAAATTTTAAAGAAAACGAAAACCTGTTCATCTTTAAACTCGCCTTGCTACCTATGTCTTTATGAGAAATTATTTATACTTACTTTTAGAGAAAGAGATAAATTATTAAATAAGAAGCACGAAAATTCAATTAATTGCAAACATTATAAAACCCATCTTTTAAG
>NC_136494.1:74218276-74240776 GCF_053919585.1 Euprymna scolopes
ACTTAAATGAGCTTATAACGGGCGTTGCAACCCAACATCCGGTTTACGACTTCCAGTTGCGCATGCGTACATAAACATAAACCCATAACAGCGTAAACAAATAAGCACAAATCGCTGGACCGGTTTCGTTCGAACAAACGGACGTCCTTAGAAAAGCGAATATCTTAAATTTAAATTTCAAAATATAGGAAGCAATTAAATTTCAAAATATAGGAAGCAAACGCAAAACATAATTACAAATAATACATGTAATCATCGACCTGTTTCATATATACGGTATACATTATACTAAATAATTAACGCGACAATAAAACGTATTGTTTTTACTGTGTATGTTTTCAGCGTCCCAATTTTTTTCGCGTTTTTTATAATTTCAGATGGGAAAGATGGTGATGTTTTGCAACTATTCTATTTTACAACTATACTTACAAATAAATCAACTTTAACCCCTTGACAACTATAAGAGCATTTTACAACGGCGATTTACACACCGCCTTCCTTTTTTATTTAAATGTATTCTCCTTTTTTAATACACCTTTCTTAAAAACATTCATACATTTTTTCTACACTACCAAAATAAGTAAATAATCCCGAAAATATGTTTTTTCTTAATTTGCGTTACAAATAAATAATCACCGTATTGTTTTACTGTGTACGTTTTCAGCGTCCCAATTGTTTTTTTTTTCGCTTTTAAATTATCCAAATAATCAATTGTTAATACTTTCTGCTTTTTTTTACACCGTTAATTTCCGTATCACGTTTAAGTTATTTAACGCAATTTTATTGCAAATAAATCTACTTTAATCCGTTGACAACCATAAAAGCATTTTACAACGGCGATTTACTCACCGCCTTCCTTTTTTTTTACATTTTCTTCTCCGTTTTTTAATAAACTTAGAATCATTGTTTTTATCTGCATTCTTAACATGAATAAATAAATCCGAAAACATTTTTGTTTTTAAGTAACATTTTATTTTCATTTTCTATTTAAAAAGCCATTTTTAACATTGGGAGAGTTTTTTTTAACTATTCTGTACTTTCAACTAACAATTTCATTAAAAAAGATACATCAAAATTTGAATTTAACTTGAATTTAAGTATTATTGTATCTGCTCAGTGCACATTTACCTAGAAGTATGGCAAACCACTTATAATTAACTTGAATTTAAGTATTATTGTATCTGCTCAGTGCACATTTACCTAGAAGTATGGCAAACCACTTATAATTAAACGGCTGTAAGTTTTTTTTTCAAAAATAATCAATTATAATAAACAGAACGACTCATAGAAATCTATCTATATTCTTTTTTCATTTTAATATAATTTCATCGAAATGCTTCTGTTATGTTACAAACAGCTTTTCCTTTACGTCATAAGAGTCACGCTCATACATTAATTCCATAGGTAATATAACATAATGACCCAACGGGGCGCGGGTAGTCTAGTCTAATATATATATATATATTAGTGTTCGGAAAATTAATAGGAATCGGAATTGGGAATCGGAAAAATCAGAGCCATTTGGGGTATCGGAATCGGAAAGATTTTAGGGTATTTCCCGACGCCAAAACCGATTCCTTTAATTTGTCTTCATTTAGTTTGGACTAAAGTAAACATATTTCACTGCTTGTAGTAATAATAAAATAATAAATATTTATTGATTTAAACTTCCAGTAATGTCTGCAGATCACCCCCTCACAAGTGTGTTTTTACGTTTGTAAAAATATGAGTACATTTAAGATGTGTTCTTACAGTAGTCGGGACAAAATAACACTTTTATAGTAAAATATTTAGAAATTTATAAAGATTCGGAATCGGAATCGGTATTTGTGTCGGAATAATTAGGTTTATTTTTTGTTTTTGTTATAAAGGTGGGTCAACATCATTACACTAAGCTTCATAGAAAAAAAAAAACAACAACAAAAAAAAAAAACGAAAACAACAACAATCGCCCCTGAAGATGATCGGATGCACCGATAGAAAACGATCGAGAACAATATGGCCGAAAAACAGTTTTTGGGCATTATACTGTATAAGTTACCCACTGAAATTAAAAAGACCGCCCGGCAAATTGAAAAATTATCCATTAAGATCGGGTAAAAGAATAACTCCGTCGTGTTCAATCAGATGTGTTTGAATAATAACCTGCTGCCAAAATATACTAATATATATATATATATATATATATATATATATATATATATATATATGTGTGTGTGTGTGTGTGTGTGTAAATATGTATATATATCTATATATATATATGTGTGTGTGTGTGTGTGTAAATATGTATATATATCTATATACGCGGTTTTTTTTATATTCAAAAGTAATGGACTAATGAATTCAACGAGGTTGTTAGATAGTGCTCAATAAAAAGAGCTGATAATACTTGTTTATTGTTATATAAACATGCTCACATCCCGCTGCTACAAATAGCCACTTGTTTCAATCAAACAACAGATATCATCAGGCAACGACTTGACTATTCAAAAGTTCAATGAATAAACTATTATTATTATTATTATTCATTGAACTTTTGAATAGTCAAGTCGCTGCCTGATGATATCTGTTGTTTGATTGAAACAAGTGGCTATTTGTAGCAGCGGGATGTGAGCATGTTTATATAACAATAAACAAGTATATATCTATATATATATGTGTGTGTGTGTGTAAATATGTATATATATATGTGTGTGTGTGTGTGTAAATATGTATATATATGTATATAAATATGTATATATATATATATATATATATATATATATATATATATATATAACACGAAGGATTAGCTTGGAAGAGATCAGTAGGTGTAAACTTTAGATAATTTCGATGAAAGCCACCTATTATATTATTAGATGCTATATATTTTGTCTGTCATTTTATCGTGTAACGATCTTTTTGATTTTTTTTCCTTTCTATTACGTTTTATTATACGAAATTTCCGTTTTCTTTCTTTTCACAGAAAAAGATCAAATGCTGTCTGGAGATCGAAGATCTTGACAATCAGCGCTAAATGAACAAACAAGGATCTCTGATTGAGTCATTTTTATCGATGAGCAATTACTACCCGTTATACTTTTTTTTTGGATATAAAACGATCAATCTGAGACAAAATACGGCAGGCAGCCACTGGGGAAATTCCACACGCAATATAAAAGAGACATTTGAATTAGTCATCGTATAATTCAGCTTTGGTGTCTGTCTGTCTGGAATCAAATATTATATTATTAAAAATAAACTTTGTGTAAAATAACAATAGTCGCTGATAGTATTCACCTATTAGGGATACACTGTATCAACCGCTATATGTTCTATACGAGTTTATATGTTGAAAACTCATGTGTGATAAATAGGGCTATAACAACAGCATATTCTTTTCATACTTAGACTCTCGAGTATATATCCGACACAGTTAGACACAATTAATCAACTGAGAACCACATCGCTCTACATAAAAACATATAAGATATCAATGAATATATACGTGAGAATCCAAACAAGGAAGAGAATATGCTGTTGTCATAATCATAGTGATGAATAAGACGTGTTATGTATATATTAATACGGTAGCATGTGTGTTATTTTTATGTGTCACCCTTACATCTTTTTTCTTTCGAGTGTCTGTCGTTTAACTGTTATGACCTACTATTTCTTGTAATAAAGAATTTTACCAAGAATTCTATATAAGTTTTGGTTTCAGTTTCGATTATAGCTGAAGGAACTCAAGTTATATATATTAAGAGAAAGAGAGAAATAAAAAGGAACAAACCGAGTTATGTTTTCATCAACGTTTCGTTTTATTTCGAGACTTCCTCTGGATGAATGAAATTAAGAAAACGAAAACAACACTACAAATATTTGAACAATTTCTTGTGAAAAGTGTGGTGCTCTTTCGTTTCAGCAACGACAAAAGACGTTGGAAATTCAAAAACGGGTGGGGGAGGTATATCTTTTTTCTTCATAAGTTTTGGTTTCGGATTCGATTTAAGTTGATGCACCTAAGTAATATGGATATTGTTTTTTTTTTTTTTAATTTCTTAAATCACAACTTTATCATATATAAACATCATTAGAAAATTGATTCTGTAATAATATAAACGAAATTTGGATAAATTAAAATATATTTAAGCGTAGTTGTCGACCAGGCTATGCCGGGTATCCCTACTAGCTTCGATAAATACTTTTGCAGTTTAAAGAAAAGAGTTACGATAATATCATGGCGTATCCATTTACGCTGAACATCAACAGAACGCCAATATAAATATATTACATATGAAAGAGTCCGCTGTGTTATTTCAACAGGTCCCGCTAGTTAATATTGTTGTTGTTCTTGTTGCTATTATTATTATTATTATTATTATTATTATTATTATTATTATTATTATAATTATTTACTCACTAGGTGTAGTTACACAGGGAATCATCACAGATTTCTTTTTCGGAACAACATGTGGTGTTCTTTGGAGTCTGCGTGACAACAAGTCTTCCCAGATTTCTAGTAGTCTTCAGCTGTTTCGATAACCTTTGCAGATGAATTTTCTATTATCGCAACAATAGTTTACCATTGATTTCGAATTGGCATCGACCATTGGGCTTCACTGAAATTTGGGTGACCATAAGTCTCCCTAAGGTCCCAGTCCTCTTCGCTCTCATCCAGCGGAGGTCCGGTTAGTGATTTCTCTCCCCAGTTTATCCATCCTCCCTGACCCTCTACAACTCTTTAGTACAGAGGCTATTGATGACAACTCTTCTTTTTGAGTGTGAGCGTAGGAGGGTTGATTTACAATTGTAATTTCAGCTTATTATTATTATTATTATTATTATTATTATTATTATTATTATTATTATCTGGGTATCTGGCTAAGAGTACTGAATCTTTTGTTTGTGCAGCACAAGAGCAGGCATTATTGTTAAAAAAAGTGGTTCAAGGATAGGAAGTTGCTGCAGAATGCCGGATTTGTGGTAAAACCGCACAGTCAATTACTCACCTTGCAGCAGGGTGTAGTGGATTAGCCCAGAGAGAGTACCGCAGAAGACACGATCGCATGGGACTCCGGATATATTGGGAGGTGTGTAAGAAGGTTGGAGTGAAGTGTGCTGGAAAGTTGTTTGAGGAGGTGCCTGGTAAAGTGACAGGTGAGGATGGCATATTTGAGTAAGGCCTCATATTTTATAACTCAAAAAGTTAAAAGAAAGAGCTACGAAGATGAAAGTGGTAACATTAAAATGAACGACATTTTGTGCTCCAGAATTCATTTCTCTATATACTCGGCCCTGTCGGTGGGGCATTAGAATACGCCGACTGTCCCCCTGCAGAGGGTAAAAGTCCCTCAATGGGGGTCCTGGATATGACCTTAAACTATATTCAGTGGTGAGGCCCCAGCTTGTGGGCTTTGGGGAGTGTGGAGCCACCCTTTAATTACCATTGCTCCCAGGTCCACTCTGACCCGCAGTGGTAGTACTTGTTAGGGTCCCAACTATGGGTTAAATAGAAACCGACGTGAAAACAACAAATATATTCTATTAAAATAATTTTTCTTCCAAATCTTTGGATTCGTCATTAAATAACCCGAAAAGGGTTGATATGCCGTAAAACAACCAACCAATCTCTACATACTCACCATTATTTTCAATGCATATTTGAATTCAATGACGCATCTCCGCTTTTGACGCACGTATATGGCAGAGTATTTTTTAGTCTCTCACACTGCCAATATCTGTATCAGAGAGATGAAATTCTATGCCCGTGAAAGCATCAGTTCAATCATCATAACAATGCAATTTGCAATTCCTTCTGATCCATTCGGACAGAATTATAAATAGGAGGCATTTCATTTTTTTTTTTGGGGGGGGACCACCCCTGCTATTTATACCATTGCAGATGTTTACGTTAGTAATTACGGCACATATAACCAGTGGGTTTTTATGATACCTTATCGTAACGAGAATTCTACTCTTGAGGCCAATTTCTGTTATCAATAAAAAAAAACAAAAAAAAAAAAACGAAACCAAACATCGATAAAGTTGTAGTAAACAAATGCATACTTTTTCCTTGCTCAAAATATTGATTCCATTTTCTGCTTTTTCTTAAATACGCATTCACCGAAGTAAACCAAATAAATAATACTTACAAAAAAAGATAGAAATAATGAAAGAAAAACAAGAATTCGCGTGTTGATGTCTAGTTTGTATATGACATGTGAAAGTAATTTGTTTTAGCACGATACGATCTCTGCCCATTAGCGGATTGTCACATTAAATGTCAGAAAGCCGGGTTTGAGAGATCAATATCCAAAATAACCTCTCCTAATAACGATCTCTCTGTCTACTCCCATCACACACACACACACACACATATATATATATAACTACTTCATTTACTCACATAAAATTAATATACGAAAGTATAAATTTATGCGTAAACTTTAGTATTTACTTCAAAAGTGCTCAATACGTAGGTAGAGCTAGTTAGTAAGTTATAAAATATATATGGCGATTAAGCTACACTGAATATTTCGCGTTTCATCCACTCTAGGACTCTTCAGGCGTATGCGTATAAGCCTGAAAAGTCCTAGAGTGGATGAAACACGGAATATTCAGTGTAGCTTAATCGCCATATATATTTTATAACTTACTATATATATATGTCTATATATATATATATATATATATATATATATATATATATATACTAGTATATTAAGAGAGATTTTGACTGTGTGTTTTTATGAGTGAGAGAAAATTCGTTTCCTATGGGGTCAAAAACAGCTGCGTCAATTTTTATGAAATTTACTACAAATGTACTTTATGTGACTGGCAGAGCTTGCAAATCGGTTTTGTATCGGAATGTCTTCGATAATTATCGATACTGGATAATCGAAGAAATCCGATAAAAGCATGAAGAAGCGATTTTGGCTAGAGTCAACACATTATACAGCCTAACATCACAATTGCATTTGAGAAGTTATGTTGTATAGGGTCATTATTATTATTATTATTAATATTATTATTATTATTATTATTATTATTATTATTATTGTTATGTTATTGTTCGTTGTTATGAAGTCTTATTAAAAGTGAGTCTTAGAGAGTCTTATTAAGAGAGATGCTGCGTTCTGTGTTCGTGTTATGAAGAGATTCATATATATAAAATGTTCATACTTAGAAGTGTAGAAGCTCTTTGAGTTAGGAGACAGTGTTGATACAGTCTTAGTGTTCACATTGTAGATATGAGATGTAGAGACATTTTGTATGTGAAGACATGTTAAAACACAGGATATATAAGACATATAATGACAAATTCACTTTACCTTTTGGTAGAATTACAACACAAAGACGACGTTTATAAAAACACATGACGCATTTATTTCTTATTCGACCTGTCGGTAGCTTTCTTAGTCAGGAATTCAAAGTTTTACATTCTGTTTCAAAGGTGACCGTCTCGCTTCCAGACGTTCGACTGTCCATCTCTCGACTCCAGACTGTCGTCAGTCGCCTCAGACTCTCTCAGACTCTCTCTGCTTAACTCTAAAATTTCTTACTATATCGAGAACTTCCCATTTTCATGACGTCATACACATGTTAAAACATGTGTCTTTTTTCACGTGTTCTGGAAATTCGTGTCCAAAACTTTTTCCTTTGTTTACAAAAGGAATGTTAACCTATATTTCCAGTAAGCTATATTTCCAATATGTTAAAAACATGTTTATTAAATTATGTTATAGTTGCATTCTTCACTTCAATTTCATAACAGAATTGACAAATGCACATTCCTTTTCTTAAAACTATTTTATCTCTAAGCTAAACAATGGTTTGTTTTTACATTCCATTTTCTAATTCTCTCTCGTAATCTATTTCTAAACCTTAATTACGAGGTTCGAATTTCGTCTATTTTATTTCATTTTCATTTTAACTAAATCTCTATATTTTTATACTTACATGAAAAGGGGACAGCCCTTATCATGTAACAGTTATATAACTACACAAGAGGGTAGATCCAAAATGTAGCATCCAGAGTAGCATCTTTGATATGACAGGGGCGCGTTCGAAATGAGTGTTTCTGTTTTAAGCACCATTTCACCATGACACGCGACTTTTTAATTTTAAACTATTATCCTCACACAAGCAGAAAGGCAAGGCATATAACATACGACCATAGGTTCTTCGATATGACAAGGACGCGTTTGAAATGAATGTTTTTGTTTAGAGGACAATTAAACCATGATATTTGATTTTCGTATTTTAAATTTTAAGTTAAGCTATTATTTATACAAAATTATTTTATAAAATCAACAGTAGGCTCCCTACAGAGCAATGTGGAATACAATTTATGAGGTGTTTGTAAGCATGCAACATATAAGCATGTAACATATCCTCAGAAAGGAATGGATTTTCCTAAAAATACTGCTTATATGTTAACTACAGAGAATGGGAAAAAAATAATGAGAAAAGGAAATGGAGACGTGTAAAAAAATAGATGTACTTATTGTATTACACACACACAGACACACACAGAGGCACACACGCACATAGACACACACACACGCACGTATATATATATATACAGAGATAGAGAGAAAGAGAGAGAGAAGATTTTCAGAATGTGAGAGAATATATATAATAAATTCCACAGCCAAGCAACGTTGCAGTCCGCAAGAGCCATGGCAGTCAACGACCTATAAAAGTGAAATTTTCTGTGTCTATGTGAGTCTGTGTGTGTACAATTTCCTACCAAATTACTCTGTCAATTTTCAGTCTACACACTCAAGATTTCATATAAGGGGTATTGAGATTTGGGAAATTTGTTTTCATCGGTTTCCGTACAGAAATTGAGCTGTCAACTGGCCAAAGTTCAACAATTTGACCTTTGAAAACTCTACCAAACCCGTCTGCCAATTTGGGGTCTAAACCTTTAAATTTTAGATGTGGGTTACTTGGACATGGGTCCAACTCTTAATTTGATTTGAGATCAACATTATAAATGTTAAGGGGTCAAAATTGGGGTCAATATTTAAAGTTCTTTAATCAGTTAATAGGCGATATTTGGCTGCCAAAGGGTCAAAGTTGAAAGAGTTAACCTTTGCAGACACTACCAAACTCCTCCACTATTTCGTGGTCTAAATACTAGAAATGTTAGATCTAGGTTACCTAGACATGAGTTAAACTTTTTAATATATATATATATAAATATATATATATATATATATATATATATATATATATATATATATATATATATATATAGGATAAAAATGACTACCGGAACAGTAGTAGAAACTCGCTATAAAGCAAGCGAACAACAGAAGATGTTGTATTTGAGAGAAACAGCTTACCTTATAAGCTTGTATATACTGATATTTATTACCTGTATTCTTTTCGGGCTTTCCTCATCTAAGTTTTATAGGATAGTGCTTTGGGGGGGTGACGTCTGACATATTTGTTAGGACGTGCACATATCGAAGAAAATAATGATAATATTAGTAACAATAATAAACAATAATAATAGCAGAAATAATAATAAAAGTACTATATATAAGTACATATATATTTATATAACTAAAGATATATAACATTAATATATATATATATATATATATATATATATATATATATATGTGTGTGTGTATACATAAACACATAAAAAAATAAATCTACTCACAGTAATAACTACACTGTAGACCCTTGCGAACATATCATGCGGTATTTCTTTTCGCCTAGATTGTAACGTCAGCTCTCTTTATGTTTCTCGTATTACTGTTGTTTTCTACTCGGCTGTTATAAGTTATTGTAAATCAAATCAAGGGGAGTATTTTCCTTGTTACGGCTTTTCCGCATCGGCCACATTCGTTTATGCGAAGCTTAGATATCTGAATCGCATTTGAATTAACTGTATGCAGTAAAAATGTTTAATGATTTGGCGTTTCATATAACGAACAACGGCTTTGTGCGCATGACGTTTACATTTAAAGGCTGTGTGTGTATATATATATATATATATATATGCACTTAAAGAAAAAGGAAATGGAGACGTAGAAAAATAGATGTACATATTGTATTACACACACGCGTGTGCGCGCACCCCCCACATTTATATATATATATATATATGTATATATATGATTTTCACAATGTGAGAGAATATTTATTATAAATTCCACAGCCAAACAACGTCGCAGCGCACAAGAGCCATGGCAGTCAACGAATTATAAAAGTGAAAAAATCTCTCTGTATGTGTGTCTATTTGTGTACATTTCCATACCAAACTACTCTGTCAATTTTCAGTCTACAGTCTGGAGATTTGACTTAAAGGGGTATTGAGATTTGGAAAATCGTTTTCACCAGTTTTCGGACAAAAATTGTGCCGTCCAGGGGATAATGGTCAACGATTTGACCTTTGAAAACTCTACCAAACTACTCTGCCATTTTTTGGGTCCAAACACTTTAAATTTTTGATATAGATTACTTGGACATGGATCACACTGTTTAATTTGATTTGAACCCACAAAAATAAATGTTAAGAGGTCAAAATTGGTGTCAAAATTAAAAAAGAAATTGACCTCTGTAGTCTCTACCAAATTACCAGACAATTTTTGGTCTAAACATTTGAGATTTTAGATAAAGTGTATTCATGCATAGAGCAAGCTTTTTAAACGTTTTTGGCCGAAAATTTGGGTGCCAAGGAGTCAAAGTTCAAAAGATTTTAATTTTGCGGTCTCTAGCAAACTATTCAGTTAATTTTGGGTCTAAACATTTGAAATTTTACATAAATGGTATACAGACATGCAGTAAGTTTTTTTAATCAGTTTTTGGCGAGAATTTCAAACACGGTACTGTTTGACTATATGGTTAAGTGGCAGTTTCAGTTATTTAGAATTGTTTAAAGCTTCACCGCGCACTCATTTTTCGACCAAATTTCAAACAATTATTACAGTAAATAGATCATTTTCTCACCTACATTATGAAAAAAATGTTCAATTTTTGTTAAGTAAAACAAAAATTATGATGAATTTAGCGGTGTTAAAATCGTAAAATTTTGTAAGGAGGTAAGCGACAGTTTTTATAACTGGTTTCCACAGCAACCATGTCGCTTCAGTGATTAGTGTTGTTACTAATTTAATGCTGTCACGAAAAGAGTAGTAACAAGTAAAACAGAGAGAATGAAATCAGACGAGTGCTGTACATTGTTTTAAATATGTGTATGTTATGTTTATGGCACCCCCCAAAAAAACCCTAAAATTAAACAAAGGACAATGAATTTACTGGAAACTTGCAAAAATAATGAATTACAATAGAAAAATAGGAGCATGAAAAGTAATATGGTCAAGATTATAATCATGGAAATGTAAAGGACTAGTTGTTAAAACTGGAAAAGATAAGAACAAGATATTCTAGTAAAAAATATAACAAGTTATTTCTTAAAATATTGCAGCATTAAGAATTGATTATATAATGTTAAATTGAATTTAAAATTCTTAATACTGCAATATTTTAAGTTATAAGTCCTTTACTTTCCCATGTTTAAGCTTAACAATATTACCTTTCATGCTGCATTTTCCTACTGTAATATATATATATATATATATATATATATATATATATATTACAACATATACGACATATACGATATATATACATACATATATATATATATATATATATATATATATATATGCATATATATATATATTACGATAGGCTAAAACAATTTGATTCAAAAGTCATATTTATTAATATTGATTCAATTTTAAAATCAAGTAGATAAAGCAAATTACTTAAAAATGTATATAAAATCATACTTTAATTGACGATGCATACTTTCTTTCAGAAAAATTAATAACCTTGATAGAAAATAGGTTTTATATATAAACTCCAGGAAGAACAAAATACATTTATTTATATATTGTAGTCATGTAATTATTTATTAAGGATGCTTATATAATTCCGGGAAAAGATTATCGATTGTAGTAGCTGAGCGGCCTTTCTTCAGTTCAAGTAATAAATCATGTATATCGTAGTATGGATTAAGAAGTTCTTAGCTTGCGCCCTTTTCGACGTCTCGCCCAAATGTCTTTAACATACAGTATTTATGCTGTAACGATCCAATCACAACATTGCAAACAGGAAGGACCCGGATGTACTAATATTCATTACATCAATTTTCAAGAATATTCAAGTTTACATTGAAGCATAGTTTTATTAATCAAATTCCTTTTTTTATTAAAAAAAATAGATCAGTAAATGTGAGACAACTTCAATTAAACTTCATAATTTATATATTAGAAAATAATGCCACCCCTATTATATTTTAACCCAGCTATCTATAGATCTATCCCCTCGTTCTCTTCTCTTTCTCTCGCTCTCTCTCTCTCTCTCTCTCTCTCTCTCTCTCTCTCTATATATATATATATATATATATATATAAACACACACACACGTATATATATATATATATATATATATATATATATATATATATATATAATTGGTTGGTTTCGTGTTTGAAAGCGTTGGTAGATAGGAAATAAATAAAACACGTATATAAAATACGTATTAAAACTATCAAACGCTAAAATAATAAATAATTTAAAAATAATATTTATCGATATATTTCAGCGAAGAAACTCGCCCTTGACAAGATATATTTTTCCTTCTTACGCCCCATGATGGTAATTTTAGACGGGGCATTTTCATTTAGTTGTTGTTCAGTGGTTTGGGTTTTTATAATATTATGACATGTGCTTAATTAATATTTGATTTGTTTCCTGTTTAAAAGCGTTGGTAAATAGGAAATCAAATAGAACACATATTTAAAATACGTATTGAAGTGTTTTCAATTTTAATCATACTTTTTATTTTTAGATTCAAATATTAATAACTCCATTTTATTTCAGTATTTAATTTATGTAATTTTCGGAAGACCCCCCCCCATACGCTTTTCTTTTTTATCGTAAATTTCTTATAACGTGACTAGCTAAAGTTCAGAATAATATCACGCTTTCTTTTAACGGTTAATTTAAAAAAAATCTTTTTGAACGCTGTTAACTTAAATTTCCTCATTTCAGTTTACATTTTGGAATCGGCCGTGTTTTTGTTGAGATAATTGTTTTCAATTTTAATCATACGTTTTATTTTTAGATTCAAATATTAATAACTACATTTTATTTCAGTATTTAATTTATGTATTTCTGTTTTATTAAATGCTAGCTTTTTTCTCGTCCATAAATGTTTATTTATCTACCAAGTTGATTGCAAAAATAGATTACGAATTTGTACTCATTCTTAGTTCGTGAGAGGGGAATCTATCACCATACTTTCCCTTAAACACGTCCGTTGGACTTTATTAAGTAGAATACTTCATAGATTTTTTTTGTTTTTTTTTTTTAATGGAAAGTAGAAAACGCATTGTGGATACGTTATCGGCAGCTCCTGTTACTCTCGCTTCTTCTTATTTGTCCCTCAGTCCTCATTTTTTAATGAGTGATTTTTCTGACAAAGGGAGAAGAAAAAGCTGTTTTCTAGGTTGGCAGTATTTTGCGCGAACAGTTGGCAGAGATGGCGGAGATTTTCTGTTTCTATGTCTATCCTTGTAGCCATGTCACTAGTAAGGGTGCTGGAGGTAAACGTTTTGTCTGGGCTGACGTTATCCGCCTGATAGTCAGGGACCCGAACCTTGGATTAACCACCAAGGAGGCTGTCCTATCAGCAGGTGCAAAGTACCGGAGCTGCTGTATTGCCATTTGGTGAATGGATTTTGGACCATGCAGTAGCTTTTGGTGGGGCCTCTCGATGCCATACTAGTGGGTAATTACGGCTTTACCTTTTCATTAGCTACAAATAAAAAAAATAAAAAAAAATTTCTTCGTTTCTTTTTCTCTCTTAGTTTCCCCTCTCTGTCCTGCTCTAAGTAAATCTGACGACCTAGTCCACAAATTCCAAAAATTCATCATGACAAGTTTCAAGAAAAAATACACGATTAAACCCGGTTCTCCAACTTCCAACGTCTCCTTCTCCAACATCAGGGGTCTACGTTCTAACCTTCCAGAGGTTGAAACCCAATTACAGGAGACTAAACCAGACCTTTTATTTTTAAGTGAAACTGGTATTGGACAGGCTATTTCCCTAGAAGAGTTCGCAATTAAAGGATACTCTAACTTAACTTCTAAATCTGACCCCAAGATCGCCATGGGCATGGAATTTGTGCCTATATTAGGGATAACTTTCCATGTGGTAGGGACATCTCCGAGAAGATCCTAACTTACCCTATATGTGCTTCCGGGTTGCTTTAGCTCACACTACGACATTTTTATTTACTCTCTATCGCCCCCATAACAGCAGAGTTACTATCTTTCAAAGCATATCTAAGAAAATTGACCAAGTCTTATCTGCTTATCCTTCAGCTAACATTCACGTATGTGGTGACTTCAATGTTCACAACGTCGAATGGTTGACTCACTCTAACAAGACCGATGATGAGGGAAGGTTCTGTCATGATTTCTCCATTGCCTATGACCTCACTCAGATTGTTCAGGAACCCACCCGTGTGCCCGACAATGATGGCCAGTATGCGAGCCTACTAGACCTTTTTCTCACAACTTGCCCTGAACTATGTTCAGTTTCTGTTCTGTCGCCTCTTGGCTCTTCCGACCACTCTGTTGTATCAGTTAAGATAAAAATGAAATGTAATAAGTCCCCAGACGTACCTCTCGATCGTACAGTATATCGATACACTAAGGCTGACTGGGATAGCTTCCGTACATTTATATCTGATCTACCTCTGCATTCCATGTTTAAAAAGGATGTGTCCTCTATAGTAATAGACCTGACGGAATGGTTAATTGTAGATATTGACCGTTTCATACCCTCGAAAAAGTTTCAGCAAAAACCTAACAGCCAGCCATGGTTCTCTCCAGAATGTGCTGCTGCCATTGCGCACAGAAATCACTTTTTCCACTGTTTCCAACGTAATAGATGTATGAAAACTAAAGCCGCTTTCAGGACTGCCAGCAACCATTGTAAGAAAGTAATAAAGAATGCGAGAGAGTTGTATGCTCAATCTGTTAAGTCCAAAGTAGCTGAGCAGCGGCTTGGTTCCCACCAGTTTGGCAAATAGCAAACAGAATCATGAACAGAAGCGTGTGCTCCATCCCAACTATTATCAATGGACCTGAGGTAATCTCGTCAGCATCAGACAAAGCCAAACTCTTTGTCAAGAACTTCGCAGCTAATTCTACCCTTTGCGATCAAGGCTGCCAACCCCCAATATTTCCTCCTGTATCAGAAAACACGCTATGTGATATACGTATATCTGTACGTGATGTTGCCAAGCTAATCAAAAACCTGGATTCCAGTAAAGCAACTGGCCCTGACGGTATTCCAATTATAGTACTCAAAAAACTTCAACCTGAACTAGCGCCCATACTTACAAAACTGTTTAAACGTTGTCTTAAGGAGAATAGTTTCCCATCTCCCTGGAAAATTTCATCAGTATGCCCTGTATTTAAGAATTCAGGTGATCACTCATCACCCTCTCAGTACAGGCCAATAAGTCTCCTGTGCGTCATGAGTAAGTTGCTGGAATCTGTGTTAAATACAGAAGTAATCAACCATCTCAACAAAAATAACCTTCTTAGTGACACGCAATATGGTTTCCGTTCTGCTAGATCTACAGCAGATGTGCTTACAGTTATATCTCATAGGATTAGCAAATCTCTCGACGGAGGCAACCTTTCTAGGGCAATTGCTCTTGACATATCTAAGGCCTTTGATAGGGTATGGCATAAAGGTTTACTTCATAAGATCTCTAGCAATGGTATTGCTGGAAATGTCTTCTCAATTATTAAATCATTTCTTTCTGATAGGTTCATAAGAGTAGTAGCTGAGGGGCAAAAATCAGAAGCTCACAGTATTAATGCCGGTGTCCCTCAGGGGTCCATCCTGGGCCCAACTCTTTTCCTGATCTACATTAATGATCTTCCAAATCACATCCTTACATCATTTGTAGACATCTATGCTGACAACACTACCATTTATGGTAGCACATCTAAGACAGTAAATGACCAAGTTCTCTCCAAGTCTCTCTCCTCTGATCTTGAGCACGTAGTACAATGGGGTAAAGAATGGCTGGTTACTTTTAATGCATCTAAAACCAAGCTTCTCTCTTTACATCATCAACATTCTGATCCACATCTGACATCAATTGAAATGAATGGCTCTCGTCTTTTGACAAACTTCTTGGCTTGACCATTACTCCTGATCTTAAATGGAACACGTACATCAAATCTGTTGCCAAGGCCGCTGGAAAAATGGTGGGATCTTTCTATCGATCCGGTAGATATCTCACTGCTGATGCTATTCTCTATCTATATAAGAGCCAGGTACGTCCAAGGATGGAATACTGTTGCCACATATGGGCAGGAGCTGCTAGAAAGGACTTGGCCTGCCTTGATAGAGTTCAAAATAGACTTCGTAGCCTCGTAGGAGATGTCCTTTTCTCTTCCTTGCAACCTTTATCTCACAGAAGAGATGTTGCGAGTTTGTCTCTGATGTATCGTTATTTTCATGGAAAGTGTTCGACTGAGCTTCAATCTATGGTCCCCCCTCGCCAAACTTTCACAAGAAACACTCGTCTAGCTGTAAACACTATCAATAATTCCCCCCACTCTTTATCTGTGCCTAAACCTAAACGTAGATTCCATGAACAAAGCTTTTTTCTTAGAACTGCACGCCTGTGGAATTGTCTTACGTTTTCCTGCTTTCCGGCTGACTACAATATGGTTGTGTTCAAGTCTAACGTAAATAAGTTCTTGATGAGCCGTTTCATATAAGCTATCAACTTTACTAAATTTTCATTACTAATGATTACTATAATGTCCAATTTCTACTGTACACTCTTTAACCCTTATCCTTGAGTGGCCTCTTGGCCTTGATAATGTAGTGATGCCTATGTAAAAAAAAAAGTCATCGAACCCCAAAAGTTAATAAACAATCAAAATATAACGTTTATCGATATATTTTGTCGAAGAGACTCGCGCGTGTTAATATATATATATTTTCTTCCCACGCCTCATGATCATACTTTAAGGCGGAACATGTCCGTTTAGTTGCTGTTCAACTTTTTTCATATAGTTCAGGATTCAGGAATGCATAAAAAATGTATTAAATGAATAATTGGTTGGTTACCTGTTTGAAAGCCTTGGAAAATAGGAACTCAAATATAGCACGTATAAAAATATTCCTGGACTTGAACAACAACTAAACGGACTTGTCCTGCCTTAAAATAACATCATAAGGCGAAAGAATAAGAGAATAAAAAAACTATTCTCGACAAGGCCTAGTTTCTTCGCCGAAATGTTTAAATTAAGGCTAGACAATCGAAAAGAGGGGATAACTTTTGAAAATATCGGCGAAAAAGCGACCCCTCCCTATAGAAAAGTGCCCAGTTGATGGTGAAGAAATTAATCTTTTTTACCCAATTTTTAAGTATTTGTCGTCTGAACGGTCGCGCTTCAAAACGATACTGATCTCGTGAAAATCCGTCGCCTCTGTCGAAAGTTTTAGGCAGACATGCAAACATACATACATAGATTTATATATTGGTAGCTCAAATTTCGACGCAAACCTATTAAAAAGCTTGCCCTATCTCTGAATACTATTTATGTAAAATTTCAAATGTTTAGACCAGAAATTGTCTGAGTAATTTGGTAGAGATCGCAGAGGTCAACTTTTTTAAAGATTTGACCCCTATTATGAGCCCTTAACATTTATTAGTTTACGCTCAAATCAAGTTATTAAGTTATATCCATGTCCAAGGAACCTAGATCTAAAATTTCAAGTGTTTGTACCCAAAATTGGCGGAGGAGTTTTGTAGAGATCTCAAAGGTCAACTCGTTGAATTTTGACGCCTTAACAGCCAAATTTCTGGCTGAAAACCGATTACAAAGATTTTCCCAAATCTCAATACTCTGTATATCAAATTTCGTGTCTGTAAACTGAAAACTGACAGAGTTATTGTGTAGGGAAATGTACACAGACGGACAGACAGATGGTCAGACAGATACTTTCACTTTATATATATATATATATATATATATATATATATATATACATATATATATATTATTTTAAATATGACATATTTATGTTGGTTTATTTTTCAAAATTTGCTATTTCTAAACAATTTTGTTGATTTAATTCATTTCAAATAAGCGAAATGATTTGATGTATAATTTTAAATTAAAAGAAAAATTTAACAAATTAAATTAAATTGGGTGGAGGGTGATGTAATTTTCAAATCGACGACTAAACATATTTTTTATATTCTATATGGGCATATAGGTTCGAGAATGCAAGTTAGAGGTTAATGAAACATTATAATTTACTGTAAGTGTGTAAAACTATAAAATATTCCGATATGTACGGTACTTTACTGTTATTTCTGCAAGTTAGTAAGATAAAAAATTTCTCCCTGCAATAGGATTACGGGTAAAATAAGCCGAGGTCAATGTTGCCACAAGTAGATCAAGAAAATTATCGAAAAATCAATAATAAGCACATCTAAAAGCAGTTAGGTTCAGAAATAAGGTCTTTCTAGATCACAAACATGGTTGACCTTGTCGACATCATGAGAATATTGACTTTTTTTAAACTTTAGATAACTGACTACAACATATTAAATTTTGATTAAAAAAGTTGTTCCGTACAAAGATAGAAAAGATGTACCACAAAAGCTAGTACTCATATCAATTATACTATTTTAGAATTTTTGTTCTATACTTTAACATGTAGTAACTACCTTAAGCTGAACCTAAAGAGATAGTCATACATTTTAAAAAGATATTACCGACGAATCGTTCTTACGATCCACGTCGGTAACCACTGCAGCCACACAAGCTCGTCAAAACTGAGAATAGTTTCAAAATTACAACTTCGATTTGGTTCTTTTATTAGTTCGTGGCCATCGCTAAATAAAGTCATACTGGAGTTGATCCAAGTTTTAGTTATTTACAAAAGCAAATACCACAAACTGTATTTTTCTTTTGCGCTGGCTTCCTTAATAATGGTTGTCATTCTCGGCCAAGCAATACATTGTTCGAATAACAAAAGATTCGATTTGGGACACGTATCATATGGGCTTATTATTTTGCTCTTTGGTTTGCTTCTAGTGTCCAGCAGGTCACTCTGATTTCTGTTGTCTTCCAACACCAACCGTGTTCAACCGTTGGCTATTTCTAGAATAAAGGCTTTACAATCAATGTTGAGACATTGATTGCTTTAAATGTGATCATTTATTATTCATTGGCTCTCTTTTCAAAGATGTTTCACAAGGTGCAAACACTTAACCTGTTAAAAGATATTGATATTATTCCCAAGCCAGTATTTAGCAATATTCTCAAACCGGAAAATATTTTAGTCAATTTGTCAACAAATATCTGATTTTATTTTGTTTGTAATTCAAACTTGACATATGTAACAGAGAGAAATAGGTAGAAATAGATAATCAGAGAGAAAGAGAGGGAGGGAGAGAGAGAGAGAGAGAGAGAGAGAGAGAGAGAGAGAGAGGGGAGTAGACAACCGATTGAAAAAACCTAATATTAAATACTAAAATGAAAAACGTATACTTGTCAAATGAAGTAACTGAGACAAATATATTTCAAACAAATATAAGGGATATTTAATTAAGTGGGCCAGAGATATGTGAATATATATATATATATATATATATATATATATATATATATATATATAAGCGAGATAAGACACTGATAGAATTCAGATGAAAAATCCTGATAGATATTACTTGAAGTAATACTTTCAATGTGATCCTAGCCAAAAAGGAAAAGCTCAATATTTAAGAATAGAGCAATATGTAAGTTTCGTGGTTAAATTTTAAATTCTGAAAAAAAAAACGACATATAGAGACGTATATTCGATTTAAGAATTTATTATTTGACATTTTCCTTAATCCATGGATTTTCAACAATGGCTCATATCATCAGAGGAAATGAAATGCGGTTAGCAAAATGTTCAGCTGCGAATGGACGCTAATGAGCTATTGTTGAAAATCCATGGATTACGGAAATTAAAATAACCCCTTCTATATATTCCTTTTGTTGAAAAGTAAATTGTTAACACGACTCGGTAATCGAAACATGTGTAACCAAGCAAATTAAAAACGGTAATAAAAACATATTTTGCCCTACACTAATAGTGAGCACTTTCTTCATTTTTTTTACAATTTACCATTAACTCATGTAATACATATATTTGTGTGTGTGTGTGTGTGTTTGTGTTTGTGTGTGTATGGATGTCTTTATGTGTGTATGAGATAAATTTGCACCTGCAACTGTTGTAGTAACTCGCTACGACACAAGCGAACAATATAAGATATTGCATTTTGAAAAGAAAAAGAGTTCACCTCTTGGCTTCCGTTTTCCTGTGGTGTGTCTGCGTCATGGGAACATCTGTGAAATTGTTATTATCGTCTTATCTTGAAATTGAGGAATTCCAGCTCCCGCATATCGCTCTCAATGTTTGTCACTGGTACAGTTTTCGTACCCTCAATATACATTCACACTACGACGATTACGTTTAAATCAATATCGAACACTATTGACGTAAACACTTAAGATCTAAGATCTATATACAGTATATTATACCGCTTCATAATATTATATACGTATATCTAGTGAAATACACACACACACGCACATATATATATATATATATTTCAGTTATACACAAATATTTAAATGTTAACTGACATTTTTAATATTCAATATTGAGCACTGTTGACGTAAATACTTAACATCTATATACAATATATTATACTATTTTATAATATTCTATACGTATATTTATTGAATATATATATATATATATATATATATATATATATATATATATATATATATATATATATATATACATACACAAACTTCCTACCCGAAAGCCAGGTGGCAAGGCCCGGGAAGGTGGACCTCTTGTGTGATACCCAGGCGGTGTACATCAGCCTGACAGATGCTGGTCCGGTTCTTTTACGTGTGCTACTACTCTATCTCCCAGCAGCCGAAGTCGCTAGGAAACACATCCTATCATGGAGTACGATGGAGTAGATATCTGCTGTCCACCGCAGCAAAATGTGGCACAAGACCGGAAGGTGGAGAATAGGCAAGCTCCCCTAAAGAACGGGCACTCTTGTCTCAACAAAAATTGCCTGGGCACTATCGTTAGAATTCCCGGGTAGGGGCGCCTCAGGCGACAAGCAATAAACTTGCCCCATCTGAAAGTCGGGTTGCAAGGCCTTGGAGAGTCGATCTCCTAGGTGATAACCAGGCGGTGTAACTTTGTCCGACAGGTGCTGGACCGGATCCTTGCCTCTCACTCTCACGGGATGAGTGTGAAAAACAAATACTTGGCGAGTATTTTACCCTGTCTCCCTGCAGCCGAAGTCGCTAGTAAACACATGCCATCATGCAGTATAATGGGGTTGTGATTTAATTACTGCCCACATCAGCAATATTTCGCACAAGGCCGATACAGTAGGGACCTAAAGCAAGCTTCCCTAAAAGATGGGAACTCTTGTAATTGTAATATTATCCTGAGTAACCCCGTCGGCATTCCCTGGTCGGGGCGGCTTAGGCAACAAGCAATAAACTTGCTCCAACAAAAAACCTCAGTCCGATAGATGCTGGAACAGTTCCCGACCCCTTACTTCTCGGGCTGAGTGTCAAGAATGGATGCTTTACGTGTACTACTACCCTGTCTCCCTGCAGCTGAAGCCGCTAGGAGACACATCTCTCCATGCAGTATAATGGGGTAGATATCTGCTGTCCACCGCAGCAAAATGTGGCACAACGCCGGAAAGTGGAGAATAGCACTATTGCCTCATCCAAAATTGACTAGGCACCTCAGTTGGTATTCCCCGGTAGGGGCGCCTCATGCGACAAACAATAAACTTGCCCTACCCGAAAGCCGGGTGGCAAGGCCTGGGAGGGGGACTTCCTAGGTGATACCCAAGTGGTATGCCTCAGTCTGACCGCTGCTGGGCCGGTTTCCGGCCACTCACCTGTCGGCCTGAGTGTCAAGAACGAATCCTTGACGAGTACTCTACCCTGACTCCCTGAAGCCGAAGCCGCTAGGAGACACGTCCCATCATGCAGCATAATAGGGAAGTTATTTAAATTGCTGCCCACATCAGCAATATTTTGCACAAGATCGATAAAGTGGGAATCTAAAGCAAGCTTCCCTAAAGATTCTATTTATAAATGATGCTGCTTGGAACTGACGAATCGAAGTAATTCGTGTTCTGCTACTAAAAAATCAGAAACCAGAATTGCTCCATAAATATTAAACCTTTCTGTAGCAACTTCGCGTATGTTTTCTTCGTGTCAACACGGAAAGAATCATTTGAACTTTGGGTTCCAACTCGAGAACACCTCCAGAACTTGTGTAGAACAACTAACCATCGGAAACTGTTCTAAAACTATTTTATATGTGTGT
>NC_136494.1:74245776-74403276 GCF_053919585.1 Euprymna scolopes
TTGCTGAATCAGTGCGCAGTCAGAAGCGCAGAAGGAAACGTGCTTTGCTAAACTGAAGAACAGTCAGCACTTCTACTACGAAATCATCAAACTAGTGCCATAGAGTTGCTATGGAGTTGTCATGTCGAATCATACAGCAATTATATGATTACGATTATCTTCACAGCGGATGAAAACCATCATCAGGTATTTTACAACGCCCCAGTTTATGTAACCATCAACTTTCCTTGGATCTATTTTATTTTTGAATTTACTTTACTATTTTTTTTTCAGCTGAACGCCAGGTATTCCCTTGCTGTCTCAGACATTTTAACTGAAAGAGCGTTTAAAGATTCTAACCCTTTTCAAATGCAATTGTTTATATCTCCCGGGCACTTGATTCCCATGACATAGCTGGCAGGTAGTTTTTTGTTTTAATTATATCGTATTGATCCCGTTTCTATTATAATTACTGGAATAATAGAGACCTTCCCAAGATTCCACTATCTTTTCATATCTAAAGAAGGAACCTATACAAAATTCCTAACTGAACTTTTTAATGTAAACTAAGTATATCCATGTTTTTGTTGTCGGGTTTAATGTAGTATTGTGTTCTTAATTATCATCGTTTGCTTTAAGGATTTAACATAAAACTGTATCAAACTGTCTCTTTAGACTGATCCATAATCAAAGCTTTTATCTGCCCACGCATTGCTGACAGAAAAAAAAAATTATCTACTCAATATAAAACCGTTCTTTCACAAACAAGTCAATATGATTTTATTTTTATAATTACTAACTTAAATGATAGGTATAGCGCATTCACATAGCTAGCTGAACAGGAATTGCTTTTTTTTCTGGAACTGACGCCAAACTCCAAAGTTTCGTTAAATTCTCATATGTGTGTAAGAATATATATCTTTTTCATTACAATTAAACAGCAAGATGTCTGTTTACATTACACTTGAACTTCTGCATGTCAGTACAGTCAGGAAAACAGTAACACGGAAGCGGACTTCCAAAGTCTAACAGTCTTAGGGAAGAAACTATTAGAAACTATTAGGCTTTCTATCATCTGGAGATCTCTACTGTGTGTGGTGGAATTTTGCTGCTTGTCGGGGGAATTTACGTCGAAAGGACACAAACTCTTCTAGTTCGTCGGAGCACCTACTATTAAAATAATTGAAAAACAGACAGAGGGAGGCAACAGTTAGTCGATGGGACAGCGTTTGAAACCCAGCTGAGAGTTCGGGATCTATTAGTTTGGGGACTCTATTTTGAACCCTGTCCACGAGTGAGAGACTAGTAGCAAACACCCCGATCCAAATGTGACAACAATATGCCATACATGGGCGAGTTGTGGCCTTGTAGATGTACAGGATACTTTCAGGCATAATTAAATGCTAACACGGTAGCAATGCCCTCGATGTATCTGTTCCAACTCATCTTCCCTGTGAACGTTGAGCCAAGGAGATTGAACGAAGTACTTTTAGGTAATGTATCACTAACCATAGCTACTGGTAGTTGAGAAGGTTTCTATTTATCTATCCATCTTTTTGTAAGTTTCATATTAAAACGTTTTTAATATTGTTATCATTTTCCCCGGATTTTATTTTATTCAAATACATATCCCGTTGGTTTGTTTTAATTGATGATTTTTTATTGTTAAATTAATACATTTCTTTATTGTAAAATTAACAAGTGATCAGTTTCATAATAATTATTTTGCTGCGAGGTGCTTATTTTCGTTTATCTGCTGGTGGCCTATCCCAAAGCATTTACATACATGCAAAAACATAAGATAAGATTAGCTTATTTAATGGGGAAGTGTCTGTCAATTATCCAGGAAAATAGATTAATACATACTGAGACAAAGATATACAAATGAATACATTTCATTGAAGAAGATCTGAACAAGTTACAGAAATCTGAAAGTTATGTCTAATAAATAAAGTATGTTATTGTTACGATTAAGGTAGCTACAGTGGATTTATCAAGGGCAAAATTAAGTCAATGTCGGGGATAGCTTGAGCTACAGGGTAGAACGATAAAATTGTCGTCCTAAAGAAAACAACTCTGCAGCTTTATTTTAACACTTTTCTTGAAAAAAATCAATTCAGATAAACTTATTATGTAGTACGGCTGACATCTATTCAATGTAACTGCCTTTAGCGGCGATTTCCGCCTTAATAAGGACCCGGAATTGGAAGCACGCCTTTTCCACAAGCGCCGGCAAGAGCTCGGCGAATATTCGGTGGATGGCGGCGATCAGGCTGACGTTGGTGTTGCTGATGTTCTTGACCCACCGAAGTAGTCAACCGGGTTCAGGTCGGGGGAGGAGCAGGGCAGCGAGAGAAAAGTACAAAATCGTAGCACTCCTGAAGCCAAACCTGGGTCTCTTTGGACTTGTGGGCCGGCACCGAGTCCTGATGTCAAACCCAGGGTCTGCTTGCTGACACCTGAATGCCCCAGGGGATCACCACATTTTCAACATATTTTGGTACACTTTGATGTTGACTTTCAAAACGACTTCGAAGATATGAGGTGACGTAATATGGCTCTCACTTGAAACCAGACCACAGACAATAAACATGGCCGGAAACTTTCTTTTTATCACCCTGGGCACGTCGTGATAATCCAACGGTATATTTTAAGGGGGCTGACAATAGTCTTATTGTCATAACTTTCATCAGCAGAGAGCATGAGTTATACAGCGGCGCATCTCCAATCTCGGTCGTAGAACATTGTGTCACTTTTAAACATGATAGAAGGCTCCTATCGCTTTCGCGATTTGTACGCAACTGCCCAACTAGTAGATGGTTTATAACAAAAAAGAAAACCGGTTTTCACCAAACAAAAACGAAAGAATATCTTTTCTTGAGGCGACAATTTTATTGTTCCACCCTGTGCAAATAGAATTGTATCAGAGACGAATGATGTAAAGTATTGGTAGATGATAGAGGTCAGATGCGATTAACAAAACATACTCGAATGATGACTAATGACGTCATATATTCGAGCTGAGAGAAAACATCAGTCTCTCCACGGAAGCGATGCGAAGTAGACACCGTGCATGATGTAGAAACTGATAATCTTTTCGGATGTTATCTCGATCTCTGTCTGTGTGCATAACTCATTTTGTTAAGTAGAATATTTAGTTTAAGAATTAAAAGAATCAAAAAGAGATAAGTAGAATATTAAGTTTAAAAATTAAATAACATTAGTCTCGACATCTTAAGCGCTCCTGCCAAATAAAACCTTGAAGAAAACACAGCAAACGGCGTCTTTCATGCATGAAAATAGTTTATTCGTCTTAGTTAAATAGATGAGACGTTCGATGACCACTTGACGAAAAGGCGACGATGAGAAGCAGACTTTTTAAAAGACTAGCTTGTATAAACAGTATTACATAAAATAAATAATCGACATAGAGTGATATTAATGTCATACCTACATACATAAACAACAACCTTCATTTTTTACCGATTATGATCAATTAACTCCGCCAAAATTATGCTTTCATTAATTAAATCATTCAAACTCCGTACTGTTTGAATACATGGTTAAGTGACAGTTTTAGTAATTTAAAACTGATTTAAAGCTTCACCGCTCACTCATTTGTCGACCAAATTTCAAACAATTATAACAGTTTAGGACTCATCTTCTCAGCTATATTGTAAAAACAAATCAATTTTTGTTCAGTAAAACAAATGTTATGATAAATTTACTGGTGTTCAAAATCGTAAAAAAGCGTAAGGAGGTGAGCGATGTTTTTTATGACTGGTTTCCATAGCAATCACGTCGCTTTAGCGAATACTTTTGTTATCAATTCACCACTCTCGCGAAAAGTAAAGAAACAAGTGAAATAGAGAGAACGAAAGAATGATAGGTAGGTAATTATGGGGATTTTATTGAAAGCAGACGTGTGCCCACATTGTTATTACATATATTTATGGGTGCAAAAAAATAAGACTGCAATTAAATAAAGAACAAGTGAATTTACCAGAAGCCTGGAAAAAATCATGGCTTGCGAGCATGAAAAGTAATATGGTTAAGCTTAAACATGGAAAAGTAAAGGACTAGTTTTAAAACTGGAAAAGAAAAGGACAAGGTATTCAAGTAGAAAATATAATAAATTAATAACATGACATCTCGCACATCTCCTCATGTAATCCCTAATAGATATGATCACAAATAGTAGTCTCTTAAGTCCAAATTTTACTATTGTAAGTACGTCTATTGAAGGTACATCCAAGGATGGAGTACTGTTGCCACATCTGGGCAGGAGCTGCTAGAAAGGACTTGTCCCGCCCTGATAAGGTTCATAATAAACTTCGTGGCCTCGTGGGAGATGTCCTTTTTTCTTTGCTGCAACCTCTATCTCACAGAAGATATGTTGCGGGGTTGTCTCTGCTTTATCGTTATTTTCATGGCAAGTGCTCGACTGAGCTTCAATCTATGGTACCCCCCTCGCCAAACTTTCACAAGAAACACTCGTCTAGCTGAAAAAACTATCAATAATTCCTCCCACTCTTTAGTGTGCCTAAACGTAGATTCCATGATCAAAGTTTATTTCTTAGAACTGCACGCCTGTGGAATTGTCTTCCATTTTCCTGCTTTCCAGCTGTCTATAATATGGTTGTCTTCAAGCCCAACGTGAACAAGTTTCTGATGAGCCGTTACACTTAAGTTAACAAATTTACCGAACTTCCATTACTATCGATTACTATATTGTCCTTTTGACTACTGTACACTCTTTAACCTTTATCCTTGAGTGGCCTCTCGGCCTTGATAAGTGATACCGCCCATGTAAAAAGAAAAATAACAATAAAATACAAGAATGGAATCATTAAAATATTTTGTGCTCCATGATTTATTTTTTTCTAGACATCACCATTCACAATTCACAGGAATTAAATGACGCGTCTCTGTTTCTGATGCATGCCCATAACAGGGGTTGCTTTTTAGAGTCTCACACCGTCAACATCTGCAAAAGAGAGATGAAACTTTCAGGTTGCAAATAAATGAGTCCAGTTATCATAACGCAGCAATTTTAAATCCCGTTTGATACATTCGAGCGAGATAAAAATAGGAGGCATTACTTTTGGAAAACCTCTCGTACTACTACTACTACTACTACTACTACTACTACTACTAATAATAATAATAATAAGCAATTTAAATAGACAATAAATAAATGAATAAAAATACAAAAATAAAGCAAATATATAATCTTAAAAAGGGGACACCAGTCCCAGTTGATATCACGCAAAATATCTTTTAATGGATAAGCATGAAAGAAAAATCGACGGGGCAAAGCACCAATCAGACCTCTAATCAAATAATGCAAGGTGGAATGGGACCTTATAGAGGTAATTGCCACTCAAATCCCTGTGAATACCAATGGTTGCTGCCATCGAAACATCAATGCTAAGCAGCTGTTACGATAACAGAACGCATTTGCAAAGGATACTGAAAGATATTGGCGCACTTAAAATTTGGAGGGGGAACTTGTTGTCACCCAGACTTTAATAAAAACCATTTACTTACTTTATTATAATAGGAAATCTTTGACAATGACCTGCCTGAGCACAACTAATAGTAATATAAATTTGTCAAATATTTTGTTTAAGCATCACAGGATATTGCACGTGAAAAAAAATAATTTAAAAGTGAAATTACTTACTCTGTCAATAAACATAAAATAATATGTTATACATTAATGTAGTCTGCGATGCGCATTATCTTGTCATACATAATATGGCTGGTACCCCACATCGTCATTACTGTTTTGATTAATTCACACCGCTAAATGAGTCTTCATTTCTGTGACAGAATTATTAGTTTTGGAGTTCAAAATATATAATGTTTGTGAAAATAAAATAATAATACAATAAAATAATACAGCTCTACCTAGTCTTGAGCATTATCTTACAAAAATTGAATATTTACAGTTGGTGAAAATCTACGAAACAACATCATTACACGTATTCTATATATATATATATATATATATATATATATATATATATATATATATATATATATATATATATATATATATATATATAATCCATTTTGTGTATGTGTGTTTGAGTTCCTTCCGCATAAGTTCCGAAATGGCTGAGTCTATTTTTTGCAAATTCCACACAAAGGTAATTTATATAGTGCATATTTTGTACAGAAATTCTTCCGATAAGTAACGCAAATCGAACGTATTCGATCTTAAAAGTATATGTTCTCTTATAGATAATTAAGAAGAATTTTTACAGGGAAATATTTTAAGTTGTACCGGCAGGTTTTACGTTTAATATTCCTCTGTAAAAATTCTTCCATTTTATCTATAACAGGAAAAAAGACTATGTTTAAAATCGTACAGCTCAAATATAAGCAGACGTGATATTATAAACAAACACAAACAGTATTAACACTTCTTCTTCTTCTTCTTCTTCTTCTTCTTCGTCTTCTTCTTCTTCTTCTTCTTCTTCTTCTTCTTATTATTATTATTATTATTATTATTATTATTATTATTATTATTATTTCTTTTTGCGAATGAGTCCACCGGACAAAAATATAATATAATATATATATATATATATATATATATATATATATATATATATATATATATATATATATATATATATTGTACTTGTCACTATTAACGTTTATATATTTTCTGTAAGAAATATATATATATATATATATATATATATATATATATATATATATGAGCAAACAGTTAATAAAACATGTTAAAACACTTTGAAATGAGTTAAAAAGCATATTCAATCTGAAAAGGAAACACTAGATAAGTGGATAGTCCTTAATCCGCGGAGTTTCGAAGAAATACTTTCCTTCTCATCAGAGCGTAGGAATTAGCAAAATGTGGGATCGGATTTTGCATGCAAAAGTATTTGATGAGACAACAATTAAGTCAAAGATCTTAGTTGATAAAAAAAAGTGAAGCATAGGGAATATGGTGAAGAAAAAGGTGATTACACGTGAATGTATAGTCTGGTGGAAGATAAATAATCCAGTGACGGTAAAATCTAAATATATAACTTCAAGAAAGTTAATTGAATTTATTTTATTATATATATATATATATATATATATATATATATATATATATATATATATATATATATATATATATATATATATATATATAGACCGTCTGAAACGCGCGCAAACGATTTCAATGACTTAAAAACATTATTACAATGATCCAAACATAATTCTCAATGAAAAACCAAGACACGGAATAATAAAATAATGTTAAGAAATACACATTGTTGGTGACTACTCCCTTATATATATATATATATATATATATATATATATATATATATATATATATATATATATATATATATATATATATATATATAAACTAGCTTCGGTGCTCGGCGTTGCCTGAGTGTTTGGAGATGTATGTTGAGCAAAAAAAAAAAAAAAAAAGAAGTGGTAATAGGAAGGCAGGCTCGAACCTGTACCGCAAAGGAGGAAAAAACATACATCTTTGCTGTTACGACTACCGCCAAACAGGAATTGACGTAGGTTTTAATTAAGGCTAGACAATGGAAAAGAGGGGGTGACTTTCGAAAATATCGGAGAAAAAAGCGCCCCTCCCACTGTAAAAAAATACCCAATTGTAGGTGAAGATATTAATGTTTTAGCCAAGTTTTCTGTATTTTTCGTCTGAAACGGTGAACTTCAACACGATACTAATCTTATAAAAATCCGTCGCCTCTATCAAAAGTTTTAGGCAGACATGCAAACATACATACATACATTTATATATTGGTAGCTCAAATTTTCGATCCAAACCGATTAAAAGATTACCTTATCTCTAAATACCCTTTATGTAAAATTTCAAATGTTTAGACCAGAAATTGTCTGAATAATTTAGTAGAGATCGCAGACGCCATTTTTTTTATAAACTTGACTCCTATTATGATCCCTTAACATTTATTGTTTTGGGCTCAAATCAAGTTATTAAGTTAGATCCATGTCACAGGGACCTATATCTAAAACTTCAAGTGTTTAGACCCCAAATTGTCGAAGGAGTTTGGTAGAGTTCTCAAAGGTCAAAAACTTTGACCCCTTAACAGCCAAATTTCTGGCCGAAACCCGATCACATAGATTTTCCCAAATCTCAGTACCCTGTATATCAAATTTCGAGTCTGTAGAAAAAATTGACAAAGTTATTGCGTAGGAAAATGTACACAGACAGGCAGACAGACAGACAGACAGACAGATACAGAGACACTCAGGCACGTTCACTTATTATATATATATATATATATATATATATATATATATTGGGAAAATATATTACCGTTAATAATTTCTTTTGTTGACTTCTTATTTGTTGTTTCATTTTACTTCAAAGTGAGGGAAAAAAGGAGCAATAGAGATGGTTTTGAGCCGCTATTTAATATTTGTTAACTCTCTCCATCTTCATTGGGTTTCTGATAAAAGTAATTTGTCCTGATTGCTCACTCATACAGTCGGCTGAAACAGGATGATAATTTTCCTTTACCAGAACTGACGCAAAACACACATTGCTTTTACAGATTGGGTCACTTTTCCTAACTCCTATCGGTCAATCACTTATCCACTTTGTCTTATTTACTCTACAATACTGAAGGTATTCACAATGTAATACATATTAAAAAGGCGCTGCTTTATTTTTATTTAACATACGTATACAGGTATGGCACAAGCTTCCTCTTGAATCAATTTGATTATAGCTGTACTCCAGTTCTGCAACTCGTTAATTTTATTCCGTAATGCAACCTGTGTAAATGCTCGGACGGTTCAAATTTCCAATACCCAACTTCCTGAATAACGCCAATATGCATATACCTACGTAATTCAATCAATAAAGTTTCATGCATAACATCAAGCCGAATAACATCGAGTCTCTGATCAATCAAGAACTAACGCCCCGTAGTTTATGAATTTAGCTATAGAAAATTCGAGGCCTATCCAATGTACAATAGTTATTTACTCAATCGGACAGGTATAAACAATTAATTTTGAACGACGTAAGGGACAAAACGAGTTGCGCGAAGATGTGTACAGACTAAGATGACTGAAAGCAGTTTACATTAAGAATGTTTATATATAGGAGGGAGATTATTAATACATAAAAACATTAACACGGTTAAGGATTAGGCAACCATTACTTCAACATTAATTTCTGAGTGTAGTATGAGTCTCGGCATTCCAGTGACTTTACCTCCCCCGCCTCCTTCAGAGGAGTTTAGGACGAAAATAAGGATTACTTGATATATTTACGTAATTTTTGAAATGTTACAAATAACTCCCTAGCGTGCACTGATCCATTTATCTCAGTTTTGGAATCATTAGTACATCCATGTGATGTGACATCTTATGTAATTGTACCTATTTACAATGCCTCCCCACGGGACAGAGTTAGACACCAGGGTCGTTTTTTAACGTGTAGAAAAGGTACAAAAATAAAAATTGTCTCAGTCGTGAAGGATTTCTCCTCCACTGAAAGAGAACGAGAAATGGAAGTGCCGTAGCTGAAGAACAGATACTACACTTTGATCTTGGCCTTTCGGCCAAGATGTGTGTAATTGTAGTACATCATAAATAAATTATATGCATCTTTTTTAACAGAATATAATGACGTCATCACCGAAAGTAAACACGTCAGACTATCACTTCCCCCAACTCGAAAAAACGGAGGAGATTATACCTGGGATCTCATTAAACACTTACCAAGTCCGTTAACTCACATTTAGTATAATCTATATATTATTACGATAGCGTGTGTGTTCTTAAATCTAAACCAATGAAATTTACGGAAAGCGTGACACACAAAAGAACACACACGCTATCGTATTAATATATAGATAATCATGGTACACTGTAATAGAAAATGGTCGTGCGTTCCATTACTGTACAATCAAATCATGTTGTCAGCTGGACACAAGAGGCGACTTATTGTAATCATGTCCAACAAGGGAAAGTGGGGAGCTGAGCAGCTTAATGTTTGTTCACTTTACATTTACATGTCCGTGTATTGATACAGTCAGAGCAGAAAAGAGAAAAGAGGAAATTCAAAAGTCGGCGGGGAGAAATTATTACTGTAGAAGGTTTTAAACATTTAGGGACCTCGACAGTGAAGAAGGGAGCTTATCATACTTGTCGGGTTAGTTGGTAGGTTATATGATATTGAAGCAGAGATGCTATGAGTTTATCAAGGAACATTCGATTAAAATATTTGTAAAACACGATGCAACATTGCGGCAATAGTACGGTGGTTGTAGCTTGACTGATAGTGGGGACTAATATATTACATCATTTTTATTTTGGAAAATGTTTAAACTATAAAGCGTAAAGTTTAAATGATTTGAAGAAAAATTGAAATTCAATTAATTTTGCTTCATTGCAGTCTAAATTACAATGTATTGAATTTAACGCAAACTCGAAATATTTGAATTTTTGAATTGGGCGGGTCTGCCTAAATTATCCCTCTAAAACTATTTAAAACACTACAAAAATACTTACATTCAAACTTATATATATATATATATATATATATATATATATATATATATGTTGAGACGATAAAATTATCTCCCTGGAAAAAGACATCATGATTCCATTTCCGTTTGATGAAAACCGGTTTTCTTTTTTTGTTGCAGATCATCTACTGCTTAGCCAGTTGTGTAAAAATCCCAAGAGGGATAGGAGCCTTCTATCATATCTGAAAGTGACACAATGCTAAACGAGCGGGATCGGAGATGTGCCGCTGTACAACTGATACTCTCTACCGATCTACGTATGGCAATAGGACCATTGACAGCACCCTCAAAATGTAAAATCCGGGCGATTCAACGCTTCGGAGCACATCTCAAACACCGGACGACTCACGATTATGGTATTTCGTATGGTTTCACGTGAGGGACATATATCACTTCACATTTTCGAAGTCGACTTGAAAGTCCAAAAAGACCCAGGCTTGACTTCAGAATGAGTGCCATGACCTTATACCCTTCTCTAACTGTCCCCCCCCGCTTCTCCGGTCCGTAACCCGCTGGACTACTTCGTTTGTTAATACGTCGAGAACATCACCAATATGAACTTACACAACACCAAAGCCAACCTGATCGCCGTCGTTAGCCTGGTACTCGCCTGGCTCCTGCCGGGCTCCAACCGGCGTTTTTGGAAAAGGAATGCTATTAGTTCCAAACCCGTGTCGAGGTGATGAATGAGGCTGAAGGCATTGAATAGATGCCAGATCTGTAACATAATCAATTTATCTGAATTGATTGTTTTCAATAAAACTTTAAAATAAAGCTGTAGTGTTGTTTTCTTAGGGCAACAATTTTATTGTTCTACCCTGTATATATGAACACAATAAAACGTGCTTGAACAATTTTGTATAAAAAACATTTCAGCAATATAAAATTACAATGACATTTCGTAAAATTTCCACTTCCTTAATGCAAATGGGCAAATGTATAAATTTTATAAATGAAATATTTATATATGTGTAGGAATATCTATGTATTTATCGATCTACTAGTATGGGTACTCGGCGTTGCCCGGGTGTTTGGAGGTATATGCTGAGCAAAAAAAAAAAAAAAAGGTCAACTTTTTAAAATTTGACCCCTATTATGACCCCTTAACATTTATTGTTTTGGGCTCAAATCAAGTTATTAAGCTAGATCCATGTCCAAGGAACCTATATCTAAAACTTCAAGTGTTTAGACCCCAAATTGTCGAAGGAGTTTGGTAGAGTTCTCAAAGGTCAAATCGTTTAACTTTGACCCCTTAACAGCCAAATTTCTGCCGGAAAACCCTATCACGTAAATTTTCCCAAATCTCAGTACCCTGTATATCAAATTTCCAGTCTGTAGACAAAACATTAACGGAGTTATTGCGTAGGGAAAGGTACACAGACAGACAGACATACACACAGACACGCATACATACAGGCACGTTCACTTTTATAGATATACTAATATGGGTACCCAGCGTTGCCCGGGTGTTTGGAGGTGTATGCTGAGCAAAAAAAAAAAGGTAATTTTTTTTAACTTTGATCCCTATTATGTCCCCCTAAATATTTATTGTTTTGCGACTAAATCAAGTTATTAAGTTAGATCCATGTTCAAGGAACCTATATCTAAAATTTAAGTGCGTAGACCCAAAATTGGTAGACGAGTTTGGTAGAGTTCTTAAAGGTCAAATCGTTTAACTTTGACCCCTTAACAGGCAAATTTCTAACCAAAAACCGATTTCATCGATTTTCCCAAATCTCAGTACCTTGTATATCAAATTTCGAGTCTGTAGACTAAAAATTGACAGAGTTATTGCGTAGGGAAATGTACACAGACGCACACACAGACACACACAGACACGTTCACTTATATATATATATATATATATATATATATATAGATTTACTTATTTTCTTGTTAGCGTCATATTAAAATATTTTTAAATATTAGTATCTTTATCTAGTTTTTACTTTAATGAAATACATATTTAGTTGTTTCTCTTTCTTGGCTGCATATTCATATTTTACCGTATTACGAAAAGACCACATTCTATGTTAACATGCTAGAAAAATGCAGGGAAATCGCAGTGAACCGTTGTTGCTTATTTATCTTATTACTGAATCACCATTTGTGACCTGACGTTAACCTTGAAAGTAGATTAACTCACAAAAGTTCATGCCATACTGAACAATTTATCGTGAACACAGACCCTACAATTTTAAAGGTCGATCCTCAGATGTTCATATAGATTTTTGTAATGTTACGTTTTATTCGTAGTAGACGCTTCAACATTACTTAATAATTATATGTATCTGTGCAGAAACCTAGTATCATAAGAGGAGGGGCTTAGTGAACTATTATATATATATATATATATATGTATATATACTCGTTTTTTTTATTCAAAAGTAATGAACTAATGAATTCAACGAGGTTGTTAGATAGTGCTCAATAAAAAGAGCTGATAATACTTGTTTATTGTTATATAAACATGGTCACATCCTGCTGCTACAAATAGCCACTTGTTTCAATCAAACAACATATATCATCAGGCAGCGACTTGACTATTCAAAGTCGCTGCCTGATGAAATCTGTTGTTTGATTGAAACAAGTGGCTCTTTGTAGCAGCAGGATGTGACCATGTTTATATAACAATAAACAAGTATATATATATATATTTAGGCAGCATTTTCTCTATGACATATTTCATTAAATAAAATTAAAATAGACGTTTTTTAGTCTATTAATTCTTTTTTCGATCCTTTCCAACTTTCAAATAACAGTCTTCACTTCTGGTGTAATCATAAGTCCGAGTACTTTTCCATTCTTCAGGATTCATCGTCAGGGATAAATTAAGCTAACTCAGATTAATCTAAATATTTCAGGATGCCATTAATTTTAATCAATGGAAAATAGGATAAATAAAATAACCAATGAAGAAGAAAAAGTTTATAAATTGTTTAAAACCAGTTATATTGGAAGTTGGAAATGATCGAAAATAGAATTAATAGACAAAAAAGCCTCTATTTTCTTTAATGAAATATGCCATATATATATATATATATATGTGTGTGTGTGTGTGCGTGTGTGTGTATGTGTGTGTGTGTGCGTGTGTTTTTATTAACACAAGCTTCACCAAAATCTGTCATCGATGGTCGTAAAACAACACTTTATAATGTAATTTGCCAATAAAAAAAATTCTTATATTTTTATGAATTGAAATACGTTATGTATGTAGGTAAAATTTAAGGAGTTATTTAACATCCCCGAAAAGTAAATGAACAAAAATCCGTCATAATATAAGATAAAAACATAGTAAAAATATAAGATACAAAAATAAGATATAAGTAAATGTACCGATTAGCACACTTCGCTCCCCACGGAAAAAAAACTGATGTTCTGTTTGTGTAGGTATTAAAACTGTTGGAAACGAAAAAAGGAGAAAATGTAGACTGGTGAATCAGCTTCATATATAAATGTTTATGCATGACAAGCAACTTTCTAATATAAAAGAAAAGAAATGATTTCTTTCACTTTTAATAAACACCAAAACGTATTTAGTTTATCTAAATATTTTTGTAATATAAATAGGAATTAATCAGGTATCTTTCTTTTTTACTGATTTAAGAAAGAGAGAGGGTTAGGTATGTTTATTTGTTTTACACAATTTATCATTACCCGAGGAACACTCTAGAATGAGTGTTCATGAGTGTTAGGTAGCCAACACTGCGATGATCAGTAATGGTTGAACATCGATAGAGTTTAATTATAGAGAAATAAAAAGGAACAAACCGAGTTATGTGTTCATCAACGTTTCGTCTTTATTTCAGACTTCCCCTGGATGAATGAAATTCAGAAAATAAAAACACCAGTAAAAATATTAGAAAGTTTTTCCATGTGCAAAGTGTAATGCTGTTCTATTTCAGCGGAAAAAGACGTGGACAATTAAAAAAAAAAGGCGGGGAGCTTACGTTCTTAAAGAGAGGAAGATTTTGTAATAACGTCATTATGAACCCAGTTAATATTCTTTCTGGAAAAATATATCTGTTAAAATTCAAATATAGGTGTGTAACAGAAATGAAATGACTGTGTTTTTGTTATGTAATGTATTGTTTGGGATTATGTGGATGAATTATTACAGGGGATTTTATCTATGGTGTTTCTTTTATTATATAACAGGATAGTTCAACAAGAACTTATTTAAATTAGACTTGAAAATGACCATGTTAAGTGATTTTTGTTTCTATAAACCTCCCTCTTCTCTCTTCGTGAGCCGCTTACTCTATTCACATTTCCATTGCTTTGTCTTATAATTTCATAGTACCAAACCCCCCACTGATAATCGTCAGTACGCCTGGCAGTCTCCACTTTTACTTTTCTTTTTCTTCTTTTCTTTTTCTTCTTTCTTTTGTAATTTTTCTTCTCTCTTATTTTTAATGTCTGGAGCCATCTCCCCGTCCTTTAAATATTATAATATCATATTTTAAGTGAGAAGAACTTTTACTTTTTTTTATTTCTCATTTGACGACTGGTTTCTTCTGTGGAAAACAACCGTTTATTAAATCATATCAGGAGGACTCGTGATTTTAACCGACTATTGTCCCAAATATTAGCATGTCGAGTGTTTTCACCATGTAAATTTGTTTATATCAATGAAAATATGCATTGCTCTTCTTTTATTGAACAATCTTAACCTCTTTAAATTTATTAGTTATCACTAGAGTATGACAACAGCATATTCTTATCATTGTTTTAGCTCCCGAGTATATATCCCACACAGTTAGACACAGTTAATCAACCGAGAACCACATCACTCTATATAAAAGCATATAAGATCAACGGAACAATGAAAAGAATGTGTTGTTGTCCTAGCCCTGGTTATCACTCTTGAATAATTACAACTTGATATCGACATCGACATTCTGTTTTGTTAAGAATTACATTCCTTCTTTCATTGAACAATTTATATTATTAAAATATATATGGGATGTGTACTCATAATATAATTTGGGCAGAAATAATTAATAACAATATACGTTATTTTATAAACAAAGACGTTTATGCTATCATAATTCGGTCGTTTGTGGACAGAGAAGAGAAAACTAGGGATTTTACTATGATAATAAACTTTTTTTTTAGTTACGAACAGCATTTCAAAGTAGGAAGATATATTTCATCGTTTGGCAAAATATGATTTTAACATCAACATTTCGCTCAACTTAAATGTTATTGATTTACTGGATGTCACTTTCACCTTAAAGTATATTACAGTGGTTTCTTTTACTATTTGAATGATGATGTAACACACGTCATTAGATTTGTACATTTGAAGGGGTGGATGGGATCTCATGAGTTACAGGATAGAAAGAGATATAATTATAGATGCTTTTTTTCTTTCAGCAGTGCTTCACATGACGAGAAACATTTTAGACCATCTAACTCAACGATGCTCTATCAAATCAAACATGTGACATGTGGCACGTCAACTTCCCTTTCGGATATTTTCCGGTGCAAACTTGATCAGATCACAGTTTGACATGTTTTGATAACCTGTCAAAGCATAACTTCACATCGCTTGTCCACAAAACTCTAGCTAAATAAATAATTATATAGACAGATAGATAAATAGATAGGTAGATAAATATATAGATAGATACATAAATATATAAACAGGTACATAGATAGATACACAGATAATTTGAAAAACAAATAGATAGACAGATAACATATATTTTACTGCTCCTACTCGGCCATTCTATAACAGTATATTGTGTTTCCCTCATTATATTGTGTGCGAATTAAGGACGGTGCATTTTAATAAGTAGGATTAGTTATGGAATATCCCTTTTATTTTGTGTAGCAAATGTATAAGACAAGAACACAATATAACATCAGACGAATGCAAATCATTATCCATGCTATGTTTTTACAATATCTAACGACTGAAATAATATTTAAGAAAAATCTAAACTCTGATCAAACTCAACATCATCAGGTCAGAAGATTTACTGTCAGTCAATACACTTACCCAGAATGGAGGTTGTACTTTGTCGAAATCAATTATGCTGGTATTGTCATATGTGGCGGGCACCATCTTGGATAAATGGTTGACAAAAAACATGGACGCCCTAAATCCCAGGAAGGTTGGCCAACAAATTAAACTATGGAAGCAAGAGATTAGATTAGATCGCGCAAAGTGAATTTGGAGACTGCTGACTTGCTAAACTGTAAGGACTGAAACGCTGGCTGGGATAATATTAGTAAATGTCAGACACTTGAAGATTGCAAGCGTGATAAGAAAAAGAATAAAAAAAGAAGAACAATAAAGAAGAGTACAGATAGGTTCGTTAAAGAGTGGATACAATGTAAGTATTATCCACGAAAGACAGCAAAAGTCAACTATAACACAAAACACAAATAACAGAAATAGAAAATTGTTTATAATTCTCGTCTCTTTACAATTTGTTTTCTCTGTATCGTGCAAAAGGCATTTCCCCATCCACAGTATTTTACATAAAATATGTAATAAAAACAATATTATGTTCAGCTACAACTGCAAGCGCGTTTTCGCTAATTAAATAAAAATGAATGAAAACAGCTTGCAAATTCTAGAATAAAACATTGTACACCAGGGAATGACTATGCGAAACCGAAAGTGCAAAGCTACCGAGATAATTGAACGCCATTCAGAAATATTAGATGTGTGCTCCACAGAGGGAACGTTCAAAAATGTTTTAACAATCTGAAAATAAATACATTTTCAAAGTGCATTTGGGAGACTAAGGAAGTATAGTATTCACACACGACCATCTATTGAGAACATTAAAATAAAGCACTAATGTGAGAATTTTGAATTGGTTAACTTGCCGGGGGTAGGTCGATGGAGAAGAAAGGGGTGCTGGTAGCTGTGACCAACACGGCCGGTGGTCCGTTAATCAAAGAACCTGAGTGCCTATTCCTTACAAGGTAAATAGACATTTCAGTCACGCGTGAATCTCGTTAACTGAGAGCTGGAGTAGATAAAAAGGGGTGCCGCTTTACTGTTGTTGTAGTAGTTGTTTAGACAAATTACACTTCGACCACGTTACCCATTTGTTACTTTTACAAGGAAAGACTGCTTGTAAGCAACGTCGACATTTCGTTGCAAGACTTAAACCGTCTTTTCTTCCCACCCTACTTGCCGGTATGCTAATTCCGACACTAATTCTCTGCGAATAAAAGAACAGATAAAGCTACCCCTTCATTATTGGAGGAGAGATTATAGATAGTTCTACCATTGTTGACCTATTTCTGACAAAACATTAAGAAGTGTGCGAGGAATCAATACACCAAATAAACGTCATTATTATTATTATTATTATTACGTGCGGGGGGTTTTATACATGCTATTCATTTACGCACTCTTACTGTTTTTCATGTTCGCTATTTCTTCTAGAGGTTGTCCATCATCTCGTCTATTTAAGTAAAACGAATCAAAGATAGAGGAGAGGGATTCACTGAATTTTTTTTCAAGGTTTTATTTGGAGAAGATTAATTTAGGAGAGATGTTAATGTTATCTTAATATATGTTTACTTCATAAAGTAAACTTTTATAACTTACAAAATGAATGACGCAGACGGAAATACATCGAATTACATTTGCCTTATATTATTCTACATAATTAACTGTCTCTCGTTTGCATGGCTTTCCGGAGTAAACTGATCTCGAAAAATTAATTTGCTCTTGTCTGAAAAAAGTGACGTCATTCTTTATTGTTTTTTTTAACGGCGTTGAACCTCTGTCATTTGCCTCAACCTTACGTTACGCTCGTTCATTCAACCGTTGGAATAATTCTCTTGTACTGATCTGGTTATTATTCACGCAATTTGATCATTCTCAAAATTTACACTATATAACCGAATCGCTACTGAGTTGTAGTCCTTATATATAACAATTTGTGTAAGTTTATATTGCGCGATATTATTTATTTAGTAAATAATTAACATAAACTATCATATAAATTAATGAAAATAAAGACGTGTCAACATTCCTTGGCTAAGTACCGTAAGTAAAGTAAACATCGGTTGGGGCTTATTCAATAATTTCTTTTCGTATTTCCTCTTGAAGATGTAAAAATATTTCTGAGTAGTATTCCGTTGGAATATTAAAAACCCTCGACCGAGAAGAAATCTTATATTATTAAAGTTAAATAAATGTTTATTTATAAAACATATATCGTTTTGGCTTTCTAAACTTTCTGATGTTAATATTGATTTTATTACGCTATTTTAAAGAAAAGTTCCATTCTATTTATGATGATGTCAGCTGGAAACTGAGTGACAGTAAAACACCCGAGATTCTTCACCACTTTCAACAACCATTTCAAATAACTTTACCTTCTTGCAAAAGCCGTTTACCAAAAATTTTTCGATGGAACAGACCATTAATCTTCTCTGAAATGTCAGTGGCAGTAAGCCTTTAAAACATCCCAGTGCTTTCCGCCCTTTCTCACCAGCGGATGTTTCCATCATCAGATCTGCCATCTTCTTTGCCGTTTCACGATTATTTGTGTTATATCAGCCGAGGTTAATGCCAGTTTTTTAGTGGGTGATTTATAAGATTTCTTGCAAATCCAGTTCCGTTGCATGCTGGTGGTTTTTATTACATATCTTTATTTATATCATACTTAAAAGTTGCTGATTAATGTTCGTAGGTGCTATGAGTTACTTTCCGCATTTGAAAAGTATTCTTTAGATTTCAGCAATTTTCTTCATGGCCCCTTGACTATATTGCCTCTTTATCTTTTTTCCCTCTCAAATTTTCGTCACCCACTCACACTCTCAGCTGTATAAAGCGTTACAAATGTCGCCGCTTCAACGGCATGTTAAATCATCTCCGTATGAACAATTATTTAACTTACGTATTATCTTATAACTGATTAAAGTCGATTGCTCTTTTTCTTTCTCCCTTTCCTTTCCTTCATTTCTTAAGTACGTATCTAAATTATTAAAAAAATCTCACCCAGTATAGTATTTTTATCACATATTTAATTTCTGTTTCTATTTTTCCGTATCTAAGTAATCTCTTAATTTCGTTCGCGAACGATAATTATTAGGGGGAAAATGGAAATATATAGGCAGATGTGGTGGGTATAAATTAGGTAATCGTTATATATATGTACATTTTACACGTATATACACTTTATTAGTCGATTGCGAACGTTTTGAAAGAAAAAGATTTAAAAAAACATGAGTTCTATTCATTATTTTGACTTTTTAACTACAAATAAATGAATTTAAAGTATTAATTTAACTTTGGTCTGAGTAAAAAAAAAAAAAAGGAAAAAAGATAATATAAATTTAATGAATACGTTTGAATGTTTTTATTTTTCTTTGGCGCAACTGCGGCGGACGTACACTAATGAAGCCTTTTTGTTCAGCTTTTTCATATTTTTGTATGCCAGGGAAAAATATATTTTTTAGAATAAAATGAAATAATTTGCCATGTAATAAAGTATTTTTTGGTGGAACCTGGAATATTTTCTGAATAATTATTATTACATTGAACTACATCATAAGCTATATTCGTAGTCTACGTTATTAACTACATAATTTATATGAAAAAAAAAGATGCACACACACACACACACACACACACACACACACACACACACACACACACTACACATATATATATATATAACAATACCACACGCTATATATAGCAATACCACACACACACACATACATATATATGTGTGTGTATGTGTGTGTGTGTGTGTGTGTGTGTGTGTGTGTTAGTCACTATTTGTCAAGGCTAGGAGTTCACTGAAGGATAATTGTTAACAGGTTTTAGGCAATGGGTGCCATAACTCAATGATTATCAGTAATGGTGTACATTGGGTAGGGTTAAGTTATTTAAGAGAACGAGTCAACAAAAACGTATTTCCATTCGACTTGAAAATGTCCCAGTAATAGTCAGCTAGGAAGCAGTAACTTGTTCCAAAGATTAACAGTTCTAGGAAGGAACATCTGTTCATTGAATTTACGTTTAATTTTAGACATGGACAGGAAGCAAACGGTATTTGTAAACGACGCGAGTATTTGTTTTAAACATTTTACCATAGACTGAAGTGTGTATTTGTATGTGGAAAAGTTTCTAGCATTTGAGTGCAAGCGTGTTAATCGTTCAAAATTTGGAAATTTCTCTTGGACATTAAAAAAATAAAATAATGCATAATCTACGATCTATTTGATTGAAAAAATAATTCTAAACCAAATGATGCAAGTGGTTTTAGTCTTCACCAATGCGTACATTGGTTTATCTCGCCGTTCCAAATACCCTTGAATTCTAATTCCTTCCCGTCAATCAGTGTTAAAACGTTCATACGTAGAACACACCCATGTGATTTCCTCGACGCCATTTTAAATCTTTGTATTTCATTAGTTTGTTTTCGTAAATTTAAATATATTAAAGATTATCACCGTTTTTATAATACTTTCGGCATGGCACACAAGTACATAATAATGTTTACACCCGAAATGCGTTAGTTTATAAAGTTACCAACCTATACACGCACCCTATATTTTCTTTTTGACTATTTTCTACTGGATCATTTTCTGTAATATTTAGAATATATACTAATTTCGATACGACACGTAAGTAGGTAATAATGTTTTCATATGAGATGCGTTAATTTAAAAGATCACATTTGCACAAGCACCCAAGTTTTTTTTTCTTGTAATTATGTTTTTATTGGATCATTTTTTGTGATATTTAGAATCTATAAAAATTCTGACATGGCACGTGTGTAATCATGTTTTCACCGGAAATGTGTTCGTTTAAAGATCACCGATCTATACTATCGCCATATTTTTTTTCGTGTAATCATTTTTCTATAACATAATTTTCTGTGAATTGATACTCATTTTGACATGATACGTAAGTACAAAATAATGTTTTCGCATGTTTATTTTCCTATTTTTAAGCAGTCTATATATGAATATATATATATATATATCTATATGTGAATAAATGAAATTGTTTTGTGTGTGTCTGTGTATGTACATTTCCCAACTCTGTCAGTTTTCAGTCTATAAACTCGAGATTTGACATAAGGGGTATTAAGATTGGACAAAAAAATTAATCGGTTTTCGGCCAGAAATTTGGCTATCAAGGGGTCAAAGTTCAACGATTTGACCTTTGAAAACTCTACCAAGCTCCCCCGTTAATTTTGGGTTTAAATACGTAAAACTTTAGATGTAGGTTACTTGGACATGGATCCAACTTTTCAATTTGATTTGAGTCCAAAGCAATAAATGTTAAAGGGTAAAAATTGGGGTCAAAGTTAAATAAAAGTTGAGTTCTGCTGTCTGTACCAAATTACTCTGCCAATTTTTTGTCTAAACATTTGAAATTTTACATAAAGTTTATTCAGACCTAGGCCAGCTATTAATCAGTTTTTAGCCGAAAATTTGGCTGGCAATGAGCCAAAGTTCAAATGATTTAGCCAATTTTGGGTCTAGACATTTGAAATTTTACGTAAAGGGTATTCAGACACGAAGCAAGCCTTTTAATCAGTTTTGGGATAGAAATTTTGCTGCCAAGAGGTCAAAGCTGAAAGAGTAAACCTTTGCAGACTCTATAAAACTCCTCCGCAAATTTTGGGTTTAAACACATGAAATTTTTGATATAGGTTACCTGGAGATGAGTCAAACTTTTTAACGCACACACACACACACAAACTCACACACACACACACACATATATATATACACATATATATATATATATCCCCATAGGCCCTTAACGTCGAGGACGACGATTGGCAAGGCGCTTCAGTCTTCTACAGTTCAGGAAGTCTGTGTATTGCTGGCAGGATCTTTTGGCACCAGATCTTATAGCAGCTTGCCACTTTGCTCGGTTGCCGGCAGAGGTTTCCCAAGTGTTGTGAGGGATGCCGAAGACCTGGAGGTCACGTTTCAGGACATCCTTGTAGCGGAGGCGTGGCCTGCCAGCACAGCGAGGGGCATCAGCTATCTCTCCAAAGAGAAGTGCTTTTGGTAGCCGGCTGTCGTCCATGCGGCAGGTGTGGCCAGCCCAACGTAAGCGACGGATGCGCAGCACTGTGTACATGTCAGTACTCTTGGTCGTGGAGAGGATAGCTGTGTTTGGTACATGATCCTTCCATGTGAATCCAAGAATTGTGCGCAGGCATCGGAAGTGGAAGGCGTTCAGACGGTGTTCGTGTCGGCGGTAGGTGCACCAAGTCTCACTGCCATACAGGAGAGTGCTGAGGATGCAGGCCTCGTAAACCTTGATCTTTAGGTGTAGCGAGAGGGACTTGTTCTTCCAGACTCTCTCACTAAGCCTGCCGAAAGTTGTTGATGCCTTTCCAATGCGGGAGTCCAGTTCACAATCAAGACTGTTGGTGTTATCAACTGTAGAACCCAAGTAAGTGAACTTGGTGACGTTTGACAGTACATGATTGTTTACGGTTATTATGGGTGAAAGCCCAGCAGGCTGGGCAAAGACCACCGTCTTGCCTAGGCTGATTTTGAGACCAAACTCCTCGCAGGCAGAAGCAAAGGAGGAGCACATTGCCTGAAGCTCAACCTCCGAGTTGGCGATGAAGGCAGCATCATCAGCGTACAGGAGTTCACGGATCTGTACGCGGTTAACCATAGTTTTTGAGCGTAGCCTGGCCAGGTTGAATAGGCCTCCAGTACTGCGAGTGTGAAGGAGCACTCCAGTTGGGTTTGGGAAGGCTCGGCGCAGAACAGCTGAGAAATATATTCCGAACAGAGTAGGAGCTAACACGCAGCCTTGCTTGACACCACAAGAGATGGGGAACTCTTTAGAACGAGAGCCCTCAAACTGTACTGTAGCCTTCATCTGATCGTGAAATTCTTGTATGGTTTTCAGGAGTTTGGGAGGGCAGCCCAGTAGACGGAGGACTAGAAATAGCCCTGATCTGCTAACATAATCAAAGGCCTTCGTCAAGTCAACGAAAACTGCATAGAGAGGACGGCCTTGCTCAATGCATTTCTCCTGGATCTGACGAACAGAAAAGATCATGTCAGTGGTAGAGCGGCCAGGTCGAAAGCCACATTGACTCTCAGGAAGAATTCTGTTGGCAATAATCTGGAGACGTGGCAGGACTAAGCGGGCATAGATCTTTCCAGGCTGGGAAAGTAGAGATATGCCACGGTAGTTGTTGCAGTCGCAGCGAAACCCTTTGTTCTTATACATATATATATAAATGCACATAAAGTTATGAACAGTACACACAGGCTGAACTGCTAGTATATAATAAAAGAAAAAAATTAGTAAGTGAACAGTAAAAAAATAAGTAAAACACAAAGTGACTACAAGAGAGCTACTGAAAACACTAAATAAATTTAAGGAGGCCTCCAGACCACTACTAAAACCAAGTTCGAACCTCCAACCTTTAGGATTTCTGTGTAAAAAATAACACTCAGGAGTTTCTTTCGCGCGCTATTGAAACAGTAAATAAAAATAAATAGGCCCCAATAGTACTTATAAAACATAGTTTCTTGCACTTATCTTTTTTATTAGATATATTAAAATATATCAAATCATGTGACCAAAAAAGAAACATGGTGACAAGTAGACACAGGCTTAGTATAATATGAATTTTTATCACTTACTATTTGCATATATGTGCCTCTTACTCTGTTTCTCTTTATCTTTATACCTTCTCCTACTGCCACTGTGAAACTGTCTCATTCCATACAATGTCTTAAAAACAAAAACGAAATCTGCAATGTTCTAAACAAAATCTTTTAAATAACTTGCTTCAAATGCAACATATTTAAATTCTCTAAAAAAAATAAAAATATAGAACTGATTTTATATCAGTTCCATTTATACATTCAGTACACGACGAGAAAAAATCAATGAGAAATTTAAAACATACAAAAAATAACAAAACACATCTTAGAGGCGGTAAATGATATCCTCGCAACACGAAGGCAAGTATTTACTTAGATAGATAGAGGTAGTAGAACACACTTTTGTGTCCTGACTCTTTCGGGCAAGGACAACATACATATTTCAGATAATTATTGATAAATAAATTAAAAAAAAATAATCATTATCTCATTTGTTAAGAATTAATGATTTCACAATTTTACTCATGATTGTCACTGGGAAAACGATTATGTATACATACATATATCTTATATATATTTAGCCTTTGCGGTCTCTAGCAAACAATTCAGCCAATTTTGGGTCTAAAGATTTGAAATTTAACGTAAAGGGTATTCAGACATGAAGCAAGCTTTTTAATCAGTTTTGGGACAAACATTTTGCTGCGAGAAAGCTTTTTACTCCAATAGTTTCTTCCCCAGAACTACAAGTCTTTGGAACTCCCTTCCGGGATTCTGCTTTCCCAACTGTACTGGTATGCAGAAGTTCAAGTGTAATGTGAACAAACATCTTGCTATTCATCTCCCTTCATAATGCCCCCGCATATTATGCCCCCGATAGTAGCCCCCTACTTCAAAGTGGCACTGTAACTTGTTTGGGATGGAAATTGAATAATATATATATATATATATATATATATATGTGTGTGTGTGTGTGTGTGTGTGTGTGTGTGAGTGCACAACTATCTGTATATGTATATATTAGTATCTTTTTTTATTTATACAAACAATTTGGATTATATATGTCAGTGAATGGTTTTGATGCGAGATTATTGAACTCTAACTTGATCATAACATAGCAACTTTACTGAAATAACGGATTCATTAATTTATTTTTCAGTATATTTGCAGATTTGTAATTTTCTACCAAATAAATACCCTACCACGAAAGGACGGGTTGGAACAGCTAGTATCTATATACAATTGATCAATAAATCAAACCCCAAAAGTGTTAAATTCTTTGGAGTTTACTTTGACTGAGAGTGTGAATTTTTCAATGGCGAATGGATATGACGAATGCAAACATAATACATTCGAGACGACATGCAAGTAAAATCTTGTTAGAAAAAGAAAATGAATTTTACCATAGAAAATTGTCATGGAAGCATTTCAATTTTTGTGTCGACTTAAATTACAATCTTATAACAACGTTGAATTAATTCGTTATTCAATCGTTTTGTTTAAACATTTTTATTTGGTCTCAGCTTTTACATGTGTTCACTGGGAGGCTTGGTCGGTCGTTCTAACTCTAGTTAGTCTTGCAAAACTCGTAGATTGAGTAGAAACATCTCATTTCAGATATATAAAAGTATCGCTGCTTTTAAGAAATAGGTATCCAAAAATTTTTAATCGTGGCTGACTCCTGATGTAAGCAAAGTCGGCCACGAACAGAGAAAGCCGAACCAAGTTTCGACCTCCTTACACAATAATCTGATCCCCACTTGACCCCAATTGATATGAATCAGTTTCGTTTAAGAGATTCCCTGTTTGGACAAGCTGTTGGATCTGACGTTTACTCCTGACCTAAAATGGGCGACTTAAATCAAATCTCTTGGCAAGATCGCCGGAAAATTTTGTCATTTTACCGTTCTGGAAAGTATCTAATTTCTTACACCATTTTCTACCTATATAAGAGCCACATACATTCTAAAATGTTGTCATATCTTTGCGAGAGCTGCCCGGAACATACTATTCTGCCTTGACAAAGTTCAAAATCGGCTTCGATATCTAATAGGTAAGGCTCTGTTTTCTTCCTTGCAACTTCTTTCCTACAGAAGAGACGTTGCAAGCCTGCTACTGTTCAATCGCTTTTTTATGGCAAGTGCCTGTCTTAGCGTCCATTAATGGTCCCCTGGATTCAGACCTTCACACAAAAAAACACGTCTAGCTACAACAACATTAAACAGTTTCCCCACTCTCTATCTCTGCCTAAATCAAAACGCAAATTCTATGAACACAACTTCTTTCCTAGAACTCGCTGGCTTGCTTTTCGAGCTTATTACAACATAGTCGTTTTCAAGTCCAACATAAATAATTTCTTGTTGAGCCGTCCTCTAAATAATCCATTTCCATACTATGTCCACTACTAAATATTAATACGCTGTTGTCTCAGTGACTACATTACACTAATTAATCCTTATCCTCCAGGAGCCTTCGGGCCTTGATAAGTGATTCCACCCATGTAAAAAAAAAACTTTCGCTACTCACATTTGTAGACGTAATATATACATTGCAGAAGTTGTTTCATTTATAAACATTAGAGATCTTAACTACATTTAAAATAAATACTCAAAGACGAAAGCGGCTAGCATGACTGGAAATCAACACCGAAACCTTTCAAAATTGACTGTGGCATATTACCGATTCAACAATTTGCGCATTTTTCTAAATGAAACTGAAAACATTATAATATTTGAATAATTATCGCCTTTCCGTGACGTCATAAATGTGATATTCTTCTGAAATCTTAAACATGAATTCAAGCATTATAATATAAGTAAGCGAATGTAAACATTCTAAACCTTTATTAATATAATATAGCATAGATGTAGAATTTATACGTATATCTAGATATATAGAGAGTGTTTAGTACGAGAAAGAAAAAAAGAGAGATAAATGCAGATACGAAAATTGACCTTATGTAAATATATGAAAAGTTCTTCACTAAATTATACCAAATGTGTTTATAATATATAAAATTAACTATTTTTCATTTTTTTTTTAATCGGGGAGGCGAGAGAATAAGCGAAACCACGTATTTGATGTTTCTCTCTGATAAACAATAAAATTGTCGGCTTTTACTTAACACAAATAAGAGCAATCATTTATACGTGTTTGTGGCTTTAAGAAGCCCTGTTTTCATAGTCGATTTAAGACAGAGACATGTAGATAGTTGACAGGTAGAGGATAATCTAAACATTCGGGACACATTCCATTATTTTCCCAGGTTATTTTTATACATATTATAGACATTTGAGAGTGATTTTAAAAGCGTTTCGGTTTTACATCTTACTGTAGTAAGAATATACATTAAAATGTATAAATGTTTCCATTTTCATTCTTAAAAATATATTTAGGATATATTTGAATATGTAAGGATGTTATTGCTTTTATAATCTTATAAGCTATGCATTTAGACATTCGGAAACACCATTGTCTTTCTCTGTAAGTTTTACATTAGAATATATTTTAGATTTTATATAGATTCCCTAACGTTACATTCTATAGAAAAGACACAATCATCACACTAATATACTCTAAGATACTGATTCATATACAGGATAGAATGATAAATTTGTTGCTAAAGGAAACAGCACTACAGCTTTAGTTAAAAAAAAATTATTGAATAAAATCACTTTAGGTAACTTGATTATGTACTATAGCTGACGTCTATTCAATGTAACCGCCTTCAGCCTCAATCACCGCCTTGATACGGGTCCGGAACTGGGAGCATGCCTTTTCCACAAACGCCGGCGGAAGCTCGCCGACTACTCGGTAGATGGCGGTGATCAGGCTGGCTTTAGTTTTGTGGAAGGTCATATTGGTGATGTTCTCAACGTAGGACCAAACGAATTAGTCATGTAGGGTAAGGATTGGAACCACTGAGGAAAGGGTACAAAGTTGAATCACGACTTCTGAAGCCAAGCCTTGGTCTCTTTGGACTTGTGAGTCAGCGCCGAGTTCTGCTTTCAGACCCAGGGTCTACCAGCAGTCACCTGATAGCACCAGATCGTTACCATACTCTTCAGCACATCCAGGTAAATTTTAGTGTTGACTTCCAAGCCGACTTAAGATATGCGAGGTGACATGATGTAATCCTCATGTTAATCTACGCAAAGATTATAACCGTGGCCCAAAACTTCGGTGAACTGTGTTCTCAAACATTGAACTGTCCGTATGTGCATTTTGAGGGTGCTGGCGATGGCGCTGTTGTCATATCTCGGAGCGATAGAGAGCATATGTTGTACAGCGGCTCATCTCCGATCTCGCTGGTTAAATATTGTGTCACTTTCAGACATGATAGCATGTTCCTGTCGATTTTAGGATTTCTACCAAACTGGCTAACTAGTAGATAGTCTACAACAAAACAAAAGGAAAACTTATTTTCATAAATACAAATGAAATCATGTCGTCTTTTCTAGGGCGACAATTTTATCGTTCCAATCTATCTATCTGTCTATCTATCTATCTATCTATCTATATATATATATAGATTTGTATATTTGTATATATATGCGTGTGTGCATATATATATATATATATATATATATATATATATATATATATATGATGGAACGATACTACTGTCATCCTAGAGATGAATATATTCATATATACACGTGTATATCGACCTATAATAGAATAAATAAGACAATATTAAAATAAATAATTGAAAAATAAATAACTTGTATATTTTACATATCACTTTTTTACCATCTCTCTCTTTCTTATTCATCTTCTCTTTCTCTGTCTCTTCCATTCTCTCTCTCCATATCTATCTATCTATCTATCTATCTATCTATCTATCTACCCCTCTCTCTCTCTCTATATATATATATATATGTATGTATATATATATATATATATATATATATATATATATATATATTTATAAATTTATGCTTTTATGTCCCTTGAAATGAACACCTGTTAAAAGATTAAACAATTCGCAGCGTATTCATATTCGTTTCTACGAAAAAATTATCACGCGGAAAAGGACTTAAAAATTGAATGCAAAACAATTTTGTTTTAAATGACGGAATCGTATTCGACAGATGCATTTTTAGGCATGGACAAGTTTTTTTTTAATATAGATTGTAACAGGCATTAACATTTTGCAGTCTGAATTGAAATCAATACGAAGCATATTTCCCGCAAAAAGAGTTACAGGCAGTAATGAAGACTTGCTTACTTGCAGACATATCGAGAATTAGTATGAGTCCTATCTTGTATCATATTTTGTATCATATTTTGTATCATATCTTGTATCACATTTTATATCATATCTTGTATCATATTTTGTATCATATCTTGTATCATATTTTGCATAATATTTTGTATCATATTTTGTATCATATTTTGTATCATATTTTGTATCATATCTTGTATCATATCTTGTATCATATTTTGTATCATATTTTGTATCATATCTTGTATCATATCTTGTATCATATTTTGTATCATATCTTGTATCATTTTTTGTATCATATTTTGTATCATATCTTGTATAATTTTTTGTATCATATTTTGTATCATATCTTGTATCATATTTTGTATCATATCTTGTATCCTATTTTGTATCATATTTTGTATCATATCTTGTATCATATTTTGTATCATATTTTTTTATCATATCTTGTATCATATTTTGTTTCATATTTTCTATCATATCTTGTATCATATTTTGTATCATATTTTGTATCATATCTTGTATCATATTTTGTATCATATTTTGTATCATATACAACTAAATGGGACGTAATACATTATGAGTTTTTTTTAAATACACTAAGTCTAAATACAGCATTTTTATATTTTCATATTTTTTATCTGAGATAAGTTTTGCCGATAGTTTTGTTTACTCATATTCAGCCCAAACGAAGCAGTTTTCCGATGAGACGTAAATTGCTACTGTACGTTTAAAACTATGTAAATAGAAAGACTCTAAATAGAAATTAAGGCGACAAGATGTCTTTTGGTATTACACAGAAACAGAGAAGAAATTCCAAAGTCTAGCAGTTAAAAGGAAGAGATTTCAGAGTAGAAAGCTCTCCGGTATTTGGGGACATAAACAATGAAAATATTCATGCACTTTATATATACCATATGCAAACACACACACACATATATATATACATATACACACACACACATATATATATGTATGTATATATGTATAACTACTCTATGTTTAGCTATTAAGCGAAGCTCACTGTCCATTTGTTTGTAAACAAACTAGCAGTTTGAGCACTGAGAAGCGACGAGCAGTGCTTTTTTTATATGCATTTGATGAGGGGCATTTACGAGCACCGATTCGTAGCACTGTGGGTAGAGCTGCCGACTGTCAACTCGGTGGTTGTAGGTTCGATCCATGGCAGAGGGAAAGAGCTTGTTTAGCCACTGATGAGTTGTGAGACAATGGATGACTGTACGTACAACATGTACACACACACACACACACACACATATACATATATGTATATATATACGCATATGTATATATATGTTTATATATAAAGTTACGTATTAATGCATGTTTATATATTTCGATTAAAGCATAAATTCTCGTAAACTAATTAAACGACCATTATGACCTTTTAAAAATAGCTACTAAATAATGCTGGTAATGCTGCTATATTAAAACTAATTCAGTTTAATGTAAAACATCATAGAATGGCCGAGTCCTTCATAGAAAATGCAGATGCATTATATTTTTGTGATTTTAGACACCCTAATTTCCTAAATTTTACGTTCTTTAAAAATTATTTAAAGAAGCCTAGTTATTAAAATACGACTAATTAATCATTTAAAAATCCAAATATATATATCTATAAACACACGCGTATAACACACATATATATATATATATATATATATATGTGTGTGTGTGTGTGTGTGTGTGTGTGTGTGTGTGTGTGAATGTATATTTTATGTTTCTTAAAATCAGTAAGTCAACGAATATCTGCTGACGCCTTAAACATAAATAGTAAAAGATTCAAGTATTCTAAGTGTCTTACTGATTGAATTGTCTCTACAACATATCGAAGTATCGAATCTGTTGAAACGTAAAACCTAAAATAAAACGAATATAAAATAAAAATAAAAATAATATAATATAAAAACAATATACGGTAAAGTAGAAGTTTTAGTCATTTATAACTACTTTAAAACTTCATCGCTCATTCATTTTCCGACCAATTTTCAAACAATTATTACAGTTTATAGATCACCTTCTCGGCTATATTAAAAAAAAAATCAATTGTTGTTCAGTAAAACAACAGTCATGATGAATGTAGTGGTATTCAAAAGCGTAAAAATACGTAAGGAGGTGAGCGACGTTTTCTATGACTGGTTTCCATAGCAACCGCGCCGCTTCAGTGTTGTTACGAATTCACTGCTGTCGCGAAAAGAGAAGTTACAAGTGAATTAGAGAGAATGAAAGTAGACGACTGTCGTAGATTGTTTTACATATGTGTATGTTATGTTTATGGGGGCAAAAAATAAAACTGAAACTAAACAAGTCAATTTACTGGAAGCCTGAAAAAAGTCATGGATTATAATAGAAAATACGAGCATGAAAAGTAATATGGTTATGTTTGTAATTCTGCAATATTAGCTTTGCTATAAAGTCTACATTGCGTACACAGGTTTCAGGAATATATTCAATTTAACATTATATAACCGATTCTTAATGCTGCAATATTTTAAGTTATGAATTTATTATCTTTTTACTAGAATACTTTGTCCTTTTCTTTTCCATGTTTAAGCTTAACCATATTACTTTTCGTGCTCGCATTTTTCTGTTGTAATATAGATATATAAATAGTAGAGTTTAAAACGCTATCAGTTAAGGTTTTGAAAAAAAAACAGAACCGAATTTTTCCTTTTTTTCTACCAGCTATAGCCTGAATAAATGAATTTAATATAAATTATCAATTCTCATCTGCAAATTTATCGAAATAATCTATACTATTTGCGTTTTCATTCTGATTAATCAATAACTTACCGAAATTTATTACTATTTTGAACAAGATAGTAAAGTAAAAAAGGTGTTTGGATTGACATGTTTGGGTGACATCCTAAAAGCCAGAGATAACCTTAAAACGGAAGTATTCTTATGATGCGCAAGTAATTTGTTTGTATTAAAGTAAGCCTTTTAAAAGGAAATGAATACAAAAGTAGAGACACTTATTTTCCTAAATTAAAATGTTGTAGACTCGTAGGTTCTAAATTGTTGAAGACGGGTGTAGTACACTTAAAACGATCGACCTTTTGTCACCACATAGTAACCGCCATTCTCAACGCAATTTTCCTAGTATTCAATTACGCCATTTTTCTTGTGGCGCATACCATGACAAGTATTGCTTTCTTAGAGTCTCATACCGTCAATGTCTGCAACAGAGAGATGAAACGTTCAGGTAATGAATGCATAAGTTCAGTCATAATAACGATGCATTTTACAATTCTCTCTGATCCATTCAGGTGGGATAAAAATAACAGGCATTATTTTTGGAAGACCTAGCATATCAGCGTCGACGTAAGTTTTAGGAACACCCAAAAAGCAAAATGGGTTTTACAGCGACGACCACAGCAGCGACAGCAGTAGGATTGACGAAACGTCGATGTATAAAAGATTTATGCAGCCAGATAAAGTGTAATGCCGTACAGTCATGACTGCTGCTCTTTCTTTTCCAGTTTCTGCTCCGCAGACGAGACGACGGTGATAAGCAAGACATGACCACTTCTGATTAATGATTATCTTTAGTCTAATTTTCCGTGAAAGACGCTATGTTCAGCATTGCTTTCTTGTCCACTTAATCATTTCTTACTAGTGCGGTCTTGCCAGACCGTGACATACGCATGAATATATTTTAATTTCATGCAGATTATTATTACAGTACCAATTCTCTATTGAGTATTATATTGTACCTAATATATAGTACTGCTTTCAAAACTTTAAAAACGTATTGAATGCCATACGGTAGAATGTACATTCTTCGCAATTTTATAGAATATATGAAACTATGGATAAATAAAATTTAACGTAATAGTCAAATGAAACTAATCATCTTATTAGAACACATATAAACTAAATACTAAATTAATGAACGTTCGTGTTTAAATAAATATGGACATTACATTACTTTAGTTATACCCGCTGGCATATCCATGATTAACGGAACCGACTTTATCCCTCTCACAAAATCTAAATGTAATTCTTTGTTGAGTGATTACAATTGAATACCGCGAAAAACCTGCCAGAAAGTAAAGTACAACAACAAAAAATTATTTTGGAGTTTCGAGTTGATAATCCGTTTTATATATATAAATTATACGGGATGAGAGGCTTTGGTTTTTAATGATAGTTAAGATTTATAAGATTTAAAAATAAAGTTACTGAAGTTAATTTCTATACGTTAATCCTCTAGAATGTCTACTTTTTAAGCAATTACGTGTGGTTTTACGGGCTTCTCTATCTGACATAATCTTAGTAGATAGGTGATTTGCCTTAAAAAGTTAGAATGATCATTAAATGGAAGGTTCATTTCACGTTAAGTTTCTATGCAAAATTAATCCACCTACTAAATTAGTTTTTCGGTTATTTCTTAGGGTGCTCACAAGTAATCGTTTAAAAAGTTGAATCTCATTTTGGAGATATTTAGCTGAGGATACTTATCTAAACATTTAGTAAAGTATATTGTTCAAATTATGTACGTCTTTGAATAAAAGAAAAACATACTATAAACTATACGCCTCCTCCTCGATAAATTGCCTCTCAGAGGACACGTAGGTCTTACTATACACATGTATGTACGTATTTTATATATTTATGCATGTATGTATGTATATATATATATATAATGGTAAATAAGAGGGGTAGTATACATGTAGGTAATAGCACAAAAAATTATAGGCCATTATGAAATAATGTGGACTATCCCTTTTATTTACCTATATACGTTTTGCCCACTTTTAATTACCTTCAAGCTTTTTCCATATCTAAATGTCATTAAGCCAGTGTTTTCTGTCTTTGCATTTTATATAATTCTGACCCTTCTCCTCTTCTGAAAGGAAGCATTAAGCTTCGCAATACCATGGGCTAAAGAATTTTTATTCTTAATTTTCCCCTGAACTTTTCCGTATTGTTCTGATGATATAATAAAACTATATATAACTTTCATTCCTCATTTTTCATTTATATATATATATATATATATATATATATATATATATATATATATATATATATATATATATATACTACGTTTCCTTTTCTCTTTGCAATTACGTAGAGAAGAAAGGATATATATATATATATATATATATATATATATATATATTAGAAAAGAAAAATGCGAGCATGAAAAGTAATATGGTTAAGTTTAAACATGGAAAATAAAGGACTAATTGTAAAAACTGGAAAAGAAAACAAGATAATATAGTAAAAATATAATAAATTTATAACTGAAAATATTTCAGAATAAAGAATTGATTATATAATGTTATGAATTGAATTTTAAAAAATTCTGAATGCTGCAATATTTTAAGTTATAAGTTTATCACACTTTTTATTAGAATATCTTGTCCTTTCTTTTCCAGTTTTAACAACTAGTCCTTTTACTTTTCCATGTTTAAACTTAACCATATTACTTTTCATGCTCGCATTTTTCTATTACTAGCAGTTCAGCCCGACTTTTCTCGGGCCCTACGTACTGTTCATAACTTGCCCTACGTATGAATACACTTTGTATAAGATTTCAAATGTTTAGACCAACATTTTTCTGAGTAATTTCGTAGAGACCACAGAGGTAGATTTTTATAACTTGGACCCCTATTTGATCCCTTGCAATTTATTAAGTTGGTCTCAAATCAAAATAAAAAGTTTTACCCATGTCCAAGTTACCTACATCTAAAATTTCAAGTCTTGAGACTGGAAATTGGCAGAGAAATTTGTGAGAATCTGCAAAGGTTTACCCTTTCAACTTTGACCTTTTGGCAGCCAAATTTTCATCCCAAAACTGATTAAAATTCTTGCCGCAAGTCTGAATACCCGTTATGTATAAATTTTAAATGTTTAGACCCACTATTGAATGAGTAGTTTGCTAGATACCACAAAGGTAAATTTTTTTGTAACTTTGACTCCTAGGAACCTCAAATTTTCGACCCAAATTGATTAAAATGATTACTCTATCTCTGAATATTATTTATGTTCAATTTCACATATATATATATATTTTTTAAATAATTTGACCCCAATTTGGACCCGTAAACATTGATTCTTTTGGGCTTAAGTAAAGTTAAAAAGTTTGATCTATGTCCAATAACCTACATCTAAAATTTTTAGTGTTTAAACCCAAAATTAGCAGGGGAGTTTGATAGAGTTATCAAAGGTCAATTTGTTGAACTTTGACCTTTGACCCATTGACAGACAAATTTCTGGCCGAAAACTACTTAAGAAGATTTTCCCAAACCTCAATACTCCTTATGTAAAATTGATAGAGTTGGTAGGGAAATGCACACACACACACACACACACACACACACATACACATACACATACACATTATCACTTTTGTAAAAATAAAAATAATGCATAATTCTTCCAGTAAATTCACTTATTTTTGTTTAATTTCAGTATAGTTTCTTTGCTCACATAAACACATATGTATTAGTAATGCACGGCGCTCGTCTGCTTTCAATAAAATCACCCAATTATCGCCCTTTCATGCTTTCATTCTCTCTGTTTCACTTGTTACTTCTCTTTTATAATTAGTTGCAACAGTAGTCGCTTAAGCGATGTGTTTGCTGTAAAAACCAGTCATAGAAAGCTTCACTCACCTCCATACATATAGAAGGTGATCTATAAACTGCAATAATTGTTTGAAATTTGGTCGAAAAATGATTAAGCAATGAAGTTTTAAAGCAGTTCCAAATGACTAAAACTACGACTTACCTATACATTCAAACTAAATTGAAAATATATCCAGGTATGTATGTATTTACAAATATATCCACACATATATGTATAAACTAACGAAAAATATATCCACGCATGTATGTATAAAATAAAGAAAATATACCCATGAAGAATAATGTATATATATATATATATATATATATATATATATATATACATATATATCTTCATTGTATTTATAAACTAATATATATATATATATATATATATATATATATATATATAAACGCATGTGTGTATAAACCAAAGAAAATATATCCACAGATAGTAATGTGGATATATATATATATATATATATATATATATATATATATCTTTTTTTTAGTTGATGGATGCATATACGTATAAACTAAAGAAAATACATCCACGAATTGTAATGAGGATAAACCCCCCCATATATATATATATATATATATATATATATATATATATATATATGATACTATTCGTGGATATATTTTCTTTAGTTTATAATGGATGATTCGTATATTGGTTTTTATAATTTTATTAGTTAAAAATTTTAATTAACAAAGAAAATAGTAAAACTGAGAGTTATTGACAATGTATAACACTATTGCTTGGTTGATACAACATCCAGTAAGAGACGACGAATATTATAGACATACACTTATTAATAAATAAACCACTCTATCGGTAAATAGTAAATGTTTGCTTATTATAAAATTTTCACATATCGCGTTTCAGAAACTAAAAAAATATATTTATATATTTTTTTAATAAACTATACAGTAAAAACTTTTAAAGAAAACCAATCTGATTAACTCAAAAACGAATTTGAGATTCTGCATATCTACCCGGCTATCGCGTATAATAATATATAGTGTGTGTACTTTTGCACTCTTCAGAATTTATTTTTTACCACAGAGATCTACAATTTTTCTGATATATATCTGCATTATTTTTTAACATCTCGTTCATGGTATATTTTATTCACTGTACCTGTTAGACAATGAACAGATTGTCTTTAATTCATAGATTAATCTGAATGAATAGCAAATAATAGCCAATTCAAACTCCAATCCTCCACACAATTAAAGATGCGAAACTAACCATCAGATGCAGTTTAAAGCCATACTTAGAACATATTCTATTAATCACACAGATGAAACGTTGACATGTACTAGCACCCAAATTGAATAAGAGCGGATAAGATACAAATAGCAAATAAGCGATTAGTCCAACCTCCTTACATGTTCCAACTGCACTAACAAATCTAAAGAAATGTCAGATACAGAATCAAGTTTGGAAATAGTAGTTCAGATTTTAGATTAAAACAGTAATTTATAAAATTTCTAATTTCGTGCCATAATAAGGATACGCTTAAATTTAATGGTGACACTTTTGAAGCGAAATAATAATTGGTTATTTTAAATTAAACTAGAAAATTAAAATAGAAAAGAAAGAAATGACGTAATGGTCTAAAACAATGCTAGATTATACTAACACAAACTCATAGAGAATAGGAAAATAGATTATGGTCTATAATAGACAAGTACAGTATATGTCCATAAACGTGTGCAATAGACAATGTAACCAAATAAAAATAACAACCATTACGCGTATTGATAAACAAACTAATGGCGTGTTGCAATAGAGAATACAACAATGAATAAACAGACATTAAAAAGATATTACTGAGGTCAGAAGAGATGCAATTAGCGCTCACTTTATTTATAGTCAGTCAATACAGGGGAAATTGGGTTTAAGCTATTGTATTATAATAGCATAGAAACTCTATATACAGAAGAAAACTCAAACTTGCATTTAGATAGGTTGTTTTCTATGGGAAAACTGATATATTCCTGAAACCTGTGTACGCAATGTAGACTTTATAGCAAAGCTAATATTTCGAAATCACATGATATTACTTATAACAACATACAATGAGAAATTAAAGACGACCAGAATTAATGTTATGGCGTGTGTGACAATATATCTTTGTGCCCCGGTTGTGTTGGTTGCTAACACCCCCCCCCCAGCATGGACAGGAGGGTATTTGGCCGTAAGAGGAGGGATACATAGAAATAAGCAACCATAATGCAATCCCACAATTCTCTTTTTTCTCGATCTTATTTTCTTACAACTAAACAACTTTAGCCTGCTGACAAACATAAAAATAATTGTAGTAAAGACTACTACTACTACTACTACTACTACTACTACTACTACTACTACTCTATATCCGTCCCTTTTCCTTCTTTCCTTCCTTCCTTCCTTCCTTCCTTCTTTTTTAATTTTTTGTTTACATTTCTAGATATAAATAGTTGTGTGAGAACGGTGAATTTGTAGACACATTTACTAATCTGTTTCAATATTTGTTTTATTTTATATTAGTTTTATTTTATATTATCTATTTATGTTTTATTTTTTTGCTTCAGGTTTTATTAATTATTTTTTTTTTTAGATTTTAAGTTTCTATAACTTGGTTGAAGGATTCCAATATGGGGTTTTAATTCTTATATTTCTCATCGGTAGGTTCGTGTGCATTTGTGCTGCTAAATGACTTTCGTCGGCGTTCGATCTGTAGGAAAATCATGTTTAATTTTCGATTATTGAGCGATTATTCGAAAAAAATAGGTAACTTTACACGAATAGTGAGGATTTTTTTCATATTTGAGTGATCCGTACGTGATTTTTCATTTTAATATATTTTCATAAAATGTTTGTTATGTAAAAAAAAACTATTTTCTTTACGTCACAAGTGTCACGCTTATACATGAATTCCATAGCTAATATAACATACTGACCCAATTTTTGTAAGATAAAATAGTTACGACCTCATATATTACAATTGTGTCGTGTGTTGTTTGTGCCTGTATTGAATGTCTGGCTTCTAGTCAAAGAAAAACGGCCTGAAGACGAAGAAGATTCCAATCATGTTAGACCCTCAAAGAATAAGACGTCATTCTGGGAGAAAACGAGCCAGCCACACCCAAAATCTCAGGTATGTTTTTTCACCTAGACAAAAAGACGTCTAATCAACAGATCTTCATACACGGACAGTTTCCAAGACATTTAATGTAACACGTGTGTCGATCACATGACGCCAATGATCGACCTATAGTTCTACACGTGGACACGCATATGGCTGCTGTATGCAAACGACCAAGCCGTGTGCGAGATGACGCAAAGGAAGAAGGAAAAAATTAAAAAAAGCAATTTGAGCGCAGACCAAGGATCATGTTAGATAGAAAATAGAAATATATGTATTACACACATGGGTCGAGGATAATATATGTATTACACACATGGGTCAAGGGATAAGGTGTTATTTTGAAAAATATCAGGAAATAAAATGATATTGTTTCAACAGAAAGAAATGTAGTCTAGTCATTATTTTTCCTTGCGATTATCTGCATACAGCGTGTAGGTCCCGAGTGTGGACATGTAACGATTACGTTACAATAATAAATAGAAAAAGACTAGTGTGATTTCAGTATGTCCCTTCTTATAAATTACTAACTCGAATAAGTCTTGCTAGTAGGGAAAAAGTTACTTGTTTTAAATAATTTATGTCTCAAATGAATAGTTGATATTTTTGCTTGTCCTGTGTTCAAATAATAACTTCTGCTTTTATTGTTGTGAAATACGCAATAAATGTTGCAGCAAGGCTTTCTATATGATACAAGAAAAAGAATCCCCTTTTCTTGTAAGTAAGAAGGACATTAGATAAGTGAAAATGAGGATAGACCAAGATTCGAACTTTGTAAGCAAGGTTCAGAAATAGATTCAGAAAATGGAAGGTGAGGATTTCGCATTGTTTAATTTCATATAAAATATCTTAGATATGTTTGTCTGTAAAAAGAATGTAATTGTCCGGTTCTTTTTTATGAAAACTGAATTAAAATAAGGTCAGCTAGAAAATAATGAACAATGCAATTTAGAAATATATTGAAAATAGGTCCGGTTGAAAAATAGGTTACTAGGAATTCTGTGTCTGCAGAAATGGTTTGGGAACGTGTGCCAAACCACGTATATTTATGCCACGTGAGTCGTCATACATGACGTCATAGCAGAAAGGGAAGTTCTCTATATTGGAGCTAGGCAGTCGAGAGGCCAGCCAGTCGAGTCCGGATCGAAGTCATCACAGTCACCCAGCGGGTTTAGGGCGAGGAAAAAAGAACAGTGAGAGAAAGGTATAAAGTTGTAGCACACCTTCTAAAGCCAAAGCCTGGGTCTCTTTGGACTTATGGGCCGGCACCGAGTCCTGCTGCCACACTCAAGGTCTACCACCGGACACCTGATTGCATCATGGGATCACCACACTCTTCAAAACAACAGGTACGTTTTGGTGTTGACTTTTAAGCCGACTTTGAAGATGTGAGGTCACATGATATGACCCTCACTTGGAACCACATCAAAGACATAATCCTGACCGGAAACCTCGATGAGCTGGGCCTTTAAGCGTTGAACCTTCCGGATTTGCATTTCGAGGGTGCTGGTAATGGTCCTGGTTTCATAAATTAGAGAACATGTTGTACAACGGCGTATCTCCGATATCTTATTTGAGACTAGATGATTAGATATCCGAAACCAGTGGTCATGCCTCATTGTTTCCGAGCTTCGCCTCCATGCTATCGTCCCTTATAATCACACAAATAAGCTGTGAAACAATAAAATAACTTTTGCATATAAAACAGAAAGCGTATAAATTTTCCATAGAAAACAAATTTTTGAAGTGACAAAATTAAAATACTCCCCACAGAAAAAAAAAAACAACAAAAAACAACAACAACAACAACAACAACAAAACTGTAGCAACATCTAAACTAATGGAAAAGCGCCTGGGGGAAAAAAAACGTGTTCAAAGCGTTCAACTTATTACGTTCGGGCAATGTCGAGTTCCGAAATTGATCACCCATAAATATATGTTAGAGTCGTGCTTTACTATTTATTTTTTAACATTTACTATTCGACCACCTGTTACCGTGTATTCGGCTTTGTAATATTTTTATCTCCTGAAGAATAAACACTAAGTGAACAGAATGTTTACCAATTATCAGTCTGGGAGTGCTGATGTCGAATCAAAAGCTAAAAACACGTGAAATAAGATATAAGCCACACAATACTTAAGAAAGAAAGCAAGAAAATATAAGAAAATATGAAAAAGAAATACATAAAAGCATCCAGATTATTATGAGGATAGAGACGGTAATACTACTAATAAAGATTTATTTATGATTTTTTTTTGTAATAGAAGGCATTATCATTAATTACTCGCCACCAATAACCCGAAAAACATTTTTTTCTATTTATTTAAAAAAAAAATGCAACTTGGTTATATATAGCGCGTGGAATTGCATTAATCTGAAAATGATCTAGCTAATTTGAATATTCATTTACATATTAATTTTAATTAGCTCTCTATTAGTTTTCTTCGGTTTCTAATGGGATTGTCATCTATAGTTAACTAGTACGTGTAATTATATTCATGCAGATATTTTACATGATTTATACTAGCGTAATATTTGCGTAAAGAGATTATAGTAAACACAAACCTCTTTCTCTATATATTTATGTATGCGTATAAATGTTTGTTTAAAAAATTTTGGCTACCAAACTCCTCTGTCAGTTTTTGATCTACATAAATTAAACTTAAAATATACAGCATTATAGAACCCATGCGAAACTTTATATTTGGGGGAAATCTGTGAAAATCTGTGAAAATATGCGAAAATTAAAAAAAATTGAATTTGCCAGATGAAGGTTGAATAACGGCACGAATATGTGTGCGTAACATAATAGCTATTGGCTAATGTTTTTATTTTTAGCCTTACAGCTAACATGTCTTCATAGCTCAGGCAATGCACGATAAAGGAAGAAACCATGAGCTAAACGTTTTGGTTTCGATTCTCGGCGGTGGCGCATGAGTCATTTTTTTTAACTTTTAAAATCATTAATACATATTGGGCCAATATAAAAAAATAAACACGAAAGCTGCATTAATTCAAATATCATATTTAAGCGTATTTTACGACCGGGCAATGCTGAGTGGTCTGCTAATATATATATATATATATATACACATACATACATATATACATACATATATATATACATATATATACATATATACATATATATACATATATACATACATATATATATGTATATATATACATATATATATATACATATACATATATATACATATATATACATATATATATGATTTTAGAATGTGAGAGATTGTATATAATAAATTCCACAGCCAAACAACGTCGCAGTCCACAAGAGCCATGACAGTCAAAGAACCGGAAGTCCAAGACTCGAGTTTCGCCCTCATTTGGGCTCATCAGTTAGACACATCCGAACTCAGGATTCGAAATCCGAGCCTCTTGCATGCAAGGCAAGCACTCTCCCAACTGAGCAATATATATATATATATATATATACCCCCCGCTAGTTATATATATATATATATATATATATATATATATATATCCCCCCGCTAGTTATATATATATATATATATATATATATATATATATATATATATATATATATATATATAACTAGCGGGGGGATACCCGGCATTGCCCGAGTGTTTAAAGGTGTGTATGTAGGAGGCGGGACACTGTTTTAATATGATAAAAAGACACGATTTCATAAAAATTGGAAAAACCAAAATAAAGCAAAATCACGAACAAATGTAAAAACAAAGGAAAAAAGGTGTAAAAGAGGGAAAAGGTTTAGGTAGGAAGACAGGCTCGAACCCGAAGCATCGAGGCTAAAGCGGAAAATATACCTTACACATTACCTCGACACCTAAGAGACACACAATTGAGAACGGATAAAATTAACCCTTTAAAAACACTTGCAGTGGTTGAAACTAATGTCAACGTTTTCTAGGTCAAACATGACGTAATTTTCGTAGTAGCAGGAGTAGGCCGAGTTTAGGGTGAAGGAACACCAACACATCCACATTTTAGCTTTTATATTTATAGATGCCCCCCGCCCTGGTTTAGCTAATATATGATACGTAAAATTGAAAGGCATAAAAAATAAAACGAACGTGAAAGAATACCAAAGGAAAGAAAGGAAAAAAAAGAGAAACCCCCAAAAAGTTACCGCGTAAAATGCAAATATGTTTATTTAAATCTCATTTTTTTAAATGGAAAAACAAAATTAAAAAAAATAAAACTTACCATGTATAATGAAAATATATTTATTTATTTTTTTATTTCAATGAAAAAGAAAAAAATGAATAAATAAAACCAGAAAACTGGCTGTATTTTTGTTTTATTTTTTAATGTTGGTCGCTGTTAACCAATGTGAATGTCGTCTGATTCCAATATCGATAGCGTAGTAGTAATTGTGCTAATGAAACTCCCAGAAATGCAATGTATAGAAATAAATAATGAATAAGTAACTAATCGGAAGTCAACAGTAAATAAAATATTAAAGCGACTAATCGGTGTCATATTTGAAGAACGCTGGCGGCTGACTGCTAAAGTTTCTTGTAGAAACTGGAATCCAATGTTAGTTCGTTTCGTTTAATTAATCCTTCGAATCGCAACCCCCCACTCACCTACAAAAAGAGAAAAAATATAAATGCAGACAAAAAAGTGAAAAAAAGAAGAAGAAATTTATATAATGACACAAGTAACCCACAGAATAACTGGAATGTAAAGTCGCGTTTCACCCGACGGAAAAATGCCAATCCATATTTTTTAAGCAACTAAGAACTCAAACCGGTGTTGTTCGTATATTCCCCTGTGGACGTATCCGCAGCGGCGTTAAGTGGTTGCGGGCGGAGTATGAATCGAATAGAGAGAAAAGATTTTACAACTTCCATTGATTCTAACCAATTGTGGCAGTGAATTCTCACCGGAATAAAATATAGAAATGTACGAATATGATAGTACTATAAGGGTAGTAGGCCTATAGCACACTTCATATCCTGTGCTGAAGTGTGGGGACATTACATTTGAATGTAATGTCGTGATTTTTAAGCATATTAAGGGCAAACTGACACGGGAAAAAATGAGTTCATTTTATTTATTTATTTATTTATTATTGTTGTATTTATATATATATATATATATATAATATATATATAATAATATATATAAAATAATATATATATAACATATATATAATATATATATAATAATAATATATATAATATATATATAATATATATATATAATATATATATATAATAATGTATATATATAATATATATATAATATATATATATATACAATATAATAATATATATATAATATATATATATAATAAATATATATATAATGTATATATATATATATAGAGAGAGAGAATAGAAGAAGAGAAAATAGATAGATAGATAGAAGAAGAATAGATAGAAGATAGAAGAAAAATAGATAGAAGATAGAAGAAGATAGATAGAAGAATAGAAGAAGAATAAAGATTGAAGAATAGAAGATAGAAGAAGATAGAATAGATAGAAGATAGAAGAACAATAGAATAGAAGAAGATAGAAGATAGAAGAAGAAGATAGATAGAAGACGATAGATAGAAAAGAAGATAGAAGATAGAAGAATAGATAGATAGAAGAGAAGAGAAGATAGAATAGAAGAAGATAGATAGAATAGAAGAAGATAGAAGAATAGAAGAAGATAGAAGAAGAAGAAGAAGAAGAAGAAGAAGAAGATAGATAGAATAGATAGAAGAAGAAAGAATAGAAGAAGATAGAATAGAAGAAGAAGATGGATAGAAGAAAGAAGAGAAGATAGATAGAAGATAGATAGAAGAAGAAGATAAAAGAAGAAGAATAGAAGAAGATAGAAGAGAAGAGAAGAAAAGAATAGAATAGAAAAGATAGAAGAGAAGAGGAGAAGAATAGAAGAAAGATAGAAGATAGAATAGAAGAAATAAATGATAGAATAGAAGATAGATAGAAGAATAGGTAGAAATAAGATAACATCAATGATTCACAATTACATGCGCAGTTGCTCTGACAAACCGGAGGTGTCGATATATATATATATATATATATATCTGTCTACGTAACGTTTTTATCTTAAATTCTACGTTTTTATCTTAAATTCTACGTTAAATTCTAAGTTTTTATCTTAAATTCTACGCAAATTATACATGCAGAATGTATAAACTAGGCATAAATAATCCTCAGCCTAATAATGTAATAGAATAATAATAACAAACAATATAATGAATAAGAAAGTAATTAACAGTTTTTCTTTAAAGAAATGAGTAAATTAATTAACCATTGTGTTATCGATCGCTTATCAATGACTGCGTATATTAAAACTTGTTTTAATAGTTTTTGAATAGAAAAAGTAGGCGTTAATGTCAATGTAAAAGTGATAAAAAATCTCAACTATATAAGTATATAGAGGGTGGCACGATAACATTGTCCTCCTAGAAAGAACAGCATGACTCCATTTCAGTTTGATAAAAACTGGTTTATTTATTTATTTTTGTTGCCGATCATCTACTATTCGATCAGTCGTGTACTAATCCCAAAAGCGATAGGAACCTTTTATCATGCTTAAAAGTGATGCAATGTTCATCGAGCGAGATGGGAGATGTGCCGCTGTACAACTCATGTTCTCCACCGATCCAATTTTTGACAAGACTATTGCTAGCACCCTCGAACTGCAAAACCGGACGATTCAACGCTTACGCGAACAGTTCTATGATGTTTTCGGCCACGATTATGGTGCTATGTATGGTTTCAAGTGAGGGACACATCATGCCACCTCACATCTTTAAATAGGCTTGACAGTCAACACCAAAGTGCACTTGGATGTGCTGAAGAGAGTAGTGTTCCCCTAATACAATAAGGTGGTAGCTGGCATACTCTGGGCGTGGCAACAGAATTCGGCGCCGGTCCACAAGTCCAAATAGACACAGGCTTGTCTTCAGACGGAGTACTCCGACTTTGAACCCTTCTCTCTCTGGCTCCACTTTCCCCCCGGCCTGAACCCGCTGGAGTACTTCGTTTTGTCATACGTCGAGAACATCACCGACATGACCACCCACAACTCCAAAGCCAGCCTTATCATCCCCATCCGCCAATTATTTGCCGAGCTCCCGCCGGCGCTTGTAGAAAAGGTATGCTCCCAGTTCGTGACCCGCATCGAGGCTGTGTGAGGTTGAAGGCGGCTACATTGAATAGATGTAAACTCTACTACATAATAAAATTACCTATATTTATTTTTCAATAAAAGTTTTAAAATAAAGCTCCTAGTGTTGTATTTTTTAGGGCGGCAACTTTATCGTTCCACCCTGTAGATTGTTATTATTGTTATTGGCTCCCAAGGAGCTTTCACACAGGTCATCAAAGATCTCTCCTTGAAACCAACCTGTGGCTTTCCTTGGAAGCTGACTATTGCATTAATTGTTGTTGTTTTTGTTGTTGTTGTTATTATTATTATTATTATTATTATTATTATTATTATTAGTGTTTCTCACTGTGAATTATTACACAAATCATTACGACTAATCTTTCTCTCAGAATAAGTATTGATGTTCCTTCTTCTACATTAGTTGCGTTCGGTACTGCTTAGTACCGTCGTCTATTCGCTGTATGTAAACAATCTGAAATATAAGAAGTAGACTAACTGCGGTTGGGAATTTTCTCGAAGGTCACATGAAAACGTGCAAGGCAGGAACTTGCTGATCCCTGAAGTATTATAAGCATGCATGTAATAAATGCATACAGCACCTATTAGGTTGAGAAGAAAGTTCTTGCGGAATTTTTAATTTTAATTTCAAATAACATATTTTCAAATAAGTTTTCGTTAAATACCTTTACGTTTTATATTATTTAATAGGTGTTTTTCGCCCTATCTAATCGTTTAAATTACAATAGTTGTACAATAGTTGTCTTGTTGAATACAAGATGGAAGAAAAGCAAATTCACACATGTTTCTTTTTTCTATTCAAGCTAGGCCGAAAAACTGCTGAACCAGCTCGCGATATTAACTAAGCGTTTCGCCCAGAAATAATTACTTTATGCATAGCACAGTTGTGGTTTAAGAAATTTCGTGACGGCGACGAGAGTCTTTAAGATGATGAGTTTAATGGTCCGCCATCGGATGTTGACAATGATCAATTAAAAGCCTTAGTCGAAGCACATCCACGCACACTTGTTTGAGAACTTGCTCCTGAATTAGACGTAAGGTATACGACGATTTCCAACCACTTGAGAGATTGTAGAGACAAAAAACTTGATAACCAGGTGTCTTACAAATTGAACGACAAACAAAAGAAACGCCGTTATGAAGTGTCATTTTCCCTTGTTTTACGCAATTAGAACGGACCGTTTCTCGACCGAATTGTGACTTGTGATGAAAATGATTTCTTTATGACAACCGGGGACGCTCGGCTCAGTGGTTCGACGCCGAGGAAGCTCCACAACACTTTTCGAACCAGAGTTACATCAAAAGAATGTCATGCTGAGTGCTTGTTGGTTTACAACTGGTATCAACCATTACCGTGTTTTGAATGCAGGCGAAACTATTACGGGTGAAAAGTACTGTTAAAAAATGGATGAAATGGATAAGAAACTTCGACAACAACACCCAGGATTAGTCAACAGAAAAGGCCCAATTCTACTCCACGTTACTAAAGCGACCCTACAGAAATTGTAGGAATTGGCTTACGAAACTCTGCCTCTATGCCATACTCTCTACGCCTCTCACCTACTGAGTACCACTTTTTTAAGCATTTCGACGACCTTCTGCGTGAGAAATTCTTTAAAATCCTAAGAGATTTTGAAAACGCCTTTAGGTACATCATCGCCACCTGAACGTAATACTCTTATCTTACTAGCATAAATACATGTGTTTTGCATTGGCAAAAGTGTGTTGATTCTGATTCGATGAATTCATTGTTGTTTGAGCCGAGATATGTTCATCTGGATTTAAAAGTTAAAAACCGCAAGAACTTTATTGTCAACCAGATAGTATTCCGAAATTGTCACCCATCCGATCATGGCAATACTCGATGTTCGTTAACTTCAGTGATATATCGAGAACTGGTGTCAACATAGTTGTGTAATCTATTATATAAAAATAAGCTCTGTTCAAATCAAGATCATCCATGTGTTAATTTATAATAACCGAACAGATACGTGTTTTCCTCTTTGGTTTATATTACCATGTTTTTATTGTGTTTTTAACCATTATATTCATTTAATATTGGGATAGCACTTCCGTTCTGTCTGTTCTGTGCTCAGTGAGATGTACTCCTTGGATAATAAACATTGGCAGTGAAGTGAGAATTTGCCCACGGTAATTCCGGAATAGAAAATGTCAAAGAAAACACTAACAAATATAAAATGAGTCTGCAAGCAGATAAGAATCTAGAAAGAAACACACACACACACACACACACACACACACACACACACACACACACACACACACACACACACACACACACACACACACAAACACGCGCGCGCACACACGCACACACACACACACGCACGCACACACACACACAAATACAAGTTGCTTAATATAATAGAGAGCGTAGTAACTTGCATCAAAACATCTGAGAAATATTGATATTTTGACTTTTTGTTCTAAAATTTCAATCTACCAAACTTCAAGGTAGATAGCAGGTACGCAGTCATTTATCTAATCAGTGGCAAAGTAAACTTATTTGAAAAAGCAAAAAACAAAAAAAAACCAAACAATATTGTAAGTAGCTAGGCTCTGTTATGCAATTCTGAATTTTTGAGATGAGATGTGAATGATTGTGTTATGTGGATTAATCGGACTATTATTCGGATCTTGTGTGTTATTAGCACAAAACAAAAACTCTTTTTTTCTTGGAGTTGCTCCCCTTTCCATTGTGTTTAAAAATACGCATGGGTATCGATCCTCTGTTTCGTAAAACATTTTTTCACTAATATTAACAATTAGTATAGATATCCCGAAAAAGTGAGTCATAGGAGAACCTTTAAAAAATATCATAGTGACCCCTGATGATTGAATCTTCTTTATCATCTACGGACCCACCCTCAAGTCCACAATTCGAAGTCTTGTAATGCAGAGCCAACCCACTATTTTTAGTAGAGAAAAAGAAGCATGTTTTCAACATCCGAAGAAGGTCGCAGGTTCCAACCACCGAAAGGTTGTGTTAATAACACTCAAGATGAGAATAATAGTCCGATTAATCAACATTACACAAGCAGAAAAAAATGGATGAAATGGATCAGAGGCTGCCATGTTTCGGAATATTTTACGTAAAGATGATTGTGTGGCTTATTCAGTTATACGTCACACTCTTTCTAAGGTTCAAGTTCAATATTTAGTGAAGGTGATACTAAAAATACAATTTCGCGTTACTTAAAGCTTCTACTCGGTCATGGCGAACAGGACAAGACCATTTTCCCCCGTGGATTAAATACAGATCTCCGTTTGAAACTTCGTGCAATTTGTCGAGCTCGACAGAAAGTTTCCTGCGTTCGATATAACTAAAGACGATCCGTGGTTATTTCGGATGGAACGTTGCAAAATATTATTCAAGATAGGGAGAGTCCAATCAATTAAAAAAATTCAGATAGACTCTGGTCTAGTAAAAAAAAAAAGCATACGCTACATATAATAACCTCGCTCATTCTTAAAAACATTAGAAATTTTCAAGATAAGAAGAAATTATTATTTTATACAATGTTCAGAATAATTTAGTTATATTTATTGAATGCAAAATTTAAAAAAAAATGTAACGGTTTAAAGAGCAAACAAGGTGCAGAATCTTTTTCTATAGATAAACGTACTTATTTACTGACATTAAATTCGATATTTCGATTTATAACAGAATCTTCGTCAGGAAATATGTTTTTTTTACATACCATAATGATGGCGATGATTGGCACGTCGATCCGCGTTTTCTATTAAATCGGACATATAATCCTCACACTTCACCATCTGAAAGAAAACTTGCTATACTATATCGGACATTTAAACATTACACTTCACCAACATCTGAAGGTAAACTCCATCGTGTAGATTTTTTTAATTTAATGTGCAATTATAAATTATTTTGATAATTCAACCGGGTCTTCGGAAAATTTAACATTACAATTTAAAAGATGCTAAATACATCAACCAATGCTACGATAGCGTCGCTATCGTAAGTTAATGATTGATCACATTTAGTATATTTAGTATCGGTAAACGTGCGGGATAAGGTTCCAGTGTATCCGTGAAACTGAAAGTAGCAATAAATATAAAAAATATCATAAAGTGTCCATTATATATATATATATAATAAACAGACTATATATATATAAATGTATACTCTGTTTATTATAAAAACATTATTGATTACATATGTGCATACATGTTTCAGTGGAATCCCAATTCAAAGAAACCACTTCATTTATATATATATATCTATATATATATATATATGTGTGTGTGTGTGTGTGTGTGTGTGTGTTTGTCCATCACTTCCTATACTGATTATTGCGTAAGTATGAGACAGATTAAGAAATATAAAAATAATTGTTAATATTTATTAAACATTTGTATAATCATAAAGCCCCCGCCTCCATAAGAACATGAATTGCACTCTTTTTAGGGAGGAAGGGTTGAGAAAAATCAGTCAAGTAAGTGCAAATATAATATTCCAAGATCTTTTTATTGGCTACACTTCCTGACTGTTTACTGTTTATGACCGCTGACTTGGCTATTTTATTCATCTTATTTCTCTCGGCTAGTGTGTTAATTGTTAGCGGAGATACAAAGTCAATAGTCATTTTGTAAATGTAAAGTTATTTAAGCTTACGATTTCCCTCCCGTCGAAGTGTGATTAATAGCATCCATTGAAAACTAACGATGGCTGTTGAAGCAGTCGTGTTTCGGATGCAACTTGAAATAATTGCCTTGTCTAGACACACTAAAGTGCCTTGATACGGCGCCTTAGGGTTTTGCGCTTTATGTATTCTATAATGTGGTAATGCTAATTTGGTAACATTTTGTTTTCCTTAGAATGTTTATGAAAACATTTTGACTACAAAAAAAATAAATGATAAAATATTATTCGGTTCGAATCTACAGATAAATTTGGATTAAAAAAATGTTCACTTTAGTCAAAATTTTTGATAATTATCTTTTGCTAATATGTAATCTACCACTCGCATCCCTTATTAATATATGGTTTTTAAACTTATATTTGTTTATGCAGTATCACCTTCGCTTCCGTGATTTCATCATCTCTACATTTTTTTTTTAATATTTGACAAAATACAGGCATGAATATAGATCGGAATTATTTTCTAGAACTTTTGAGATTTGGATTGATAAGTCATATTTTAAGTAATCGGATTATTGTTCTCATCTTGAGTCTTGTTTTGAAAACCTTTCGTCCGATGTAACTTTCGACTTTCTTCAAGTCTATGTTGTCGAAGTGGGGCATTTGCACAGAATTATGGATGGAAACCATTATTTAATTCACGAGTTCTACAGAAAAGTTTCTGAGTTCGGGAAGATACACCTAAAAATTGTAGAAAGTTACGTCTGTCGAAACGTTGTGAAAACAACACTCCAGATAAGATCAATAAACCGAATAATTCAAGATAAAATAATAATAAAATAATATAATAATAAAATAATATAATAACATACTATAATAAGATAATAAAAGATCAGAATATTGAATTATAAATAAAAGGGAATACTGCCTGATAATAATAATGAACACAACAATCATTTCATAGATGAACATATTTCCTATAAGCAAATTTATTAACTATATGATTAACAAAAAAAAAAAAAAGAACTAACGTACTTAATTAAGACAGATGATCACATTAGAGATTAATACACATGATGTTTAAATGATAAAACCACGAAAGATTTAGTCTAAAACTTATGCATAATAAAATTACGAAGGTAGTTTCACAAGTTAAGCCTCCTATTTTTTAACTAAAAAGACTCATTAAAGCGAGCGACTTTCAGCGTTCAAGAATATACTTTTCTTCATAATCATTACCATTGTCAATGCACTTTTCCCAGCAGTAAACAGTAGAAGTTTATAAGCGTCTAGCATGCGCTTTATCATAAGAGAGCCATGGCCAAGTAATTATTCCTATTTTTAAAACTCTAAACGTTTAAGAGCTACGAAGATTGGAGTGGTGCTATTAAAATAAGCGACCTTTTGTATTCATATATTGATTATTTACATAGTCATCGTCATTCTCAATGCAATCTTGTCAGGATTTTAATAACACATCTCTGCTTCTGACTCACGTCCATGACATAGGGTGAGTCTTACATCGCCAATATCGTCAACAGAGAGATGAGGCTTTCAGATCTTAAATGCATCAGTTTAATCATCATATCAATGCAATTTACAATCCCCCCTCAGATATATTTGGGCGTAATAAAACATAGAGATTAATACACATTGTGATTAAATGATAAAACGACAAAAGATTTAGTCTAAAGCTTATGTATAATAAAATTACGAAGGTAGTTTCACAAGTTAAGCCTCCTATTTTTTAACTAAAAAAACTCATTATAACGTAATAAAAAATAGGAGGTATTAGTATATAATAGAAAATTATTAATTATAAACTGTGATAGTACTTTTAATTTTGGTTTTATCTTTAAACTGTCATGCCGCCCAATAGATTATAACTTAATTGAGTTTTAATGTAGCATTGTTTAGAGAAAATTTTAAAGAAAATGTTTATTGTGTGAAATTTTTTCAAAACAATGCTACATTCAAATTTCGGTTATTAGAAACTTATAAAGTAGATGACTTATTGCTAATTCTCTGACTAATTAATATTACATACATCCACGCAATTATGCTGATGAATTACCGCGTTTCTGTCTGGCTTACATGACATATGTTTAAACTACTATATATATATATATATATATATAGTAATTTATAAAATATATATGGCGATTAAGCTACACTGAATATTCTGCGTTTCATCCAACTATAGGATTCGTCAGGCTTATGCGCGAATTCTGTCGTTGCTTCTTGTTTTTATATATGTTGAGGATTTCTAGTCGGCCAATCAGCTTTCTAGTATCCACCGCGCCCCTTCCTACCAGCCAATGGGCATGCATTTTATCAAACAAAGGATCTGTTTTAGAACTAGGTTAGTGGGTTTAGGTGGTCGTTCTCCTTTTTTTTTTTACATATAAATATACCTATGTGCACACAACAATGCACACACATACATATATACATATATATATATATGTATATATACATACACATACATATATGTATGTGATCGTTTATGTATATTCAATACTACCGAAGCAATCACCTGGTTTAAAAATATAGAAAACAAAGATAAATGTACGTTCATACAGTTTGACATCATAGACTTTTATCCCTCGATATCCGAAGAACTTTTTAACATTGCCCTAGAATTTGCCGAGGTATACACTGATATATCTTCAGAAGAAATCAACATAATTAAAATATGTAGAAAATCAGTTCTAATAAATAACAATAACCAATGGATAAAAAATAAAATGAAAAATTCATTCGATTTGGCGATGGGTGCCAGAGACTCTGTAGAGGCATCAGATCTTGTGGGATTATTCATTCTATATACCCTCACAAGCATATTCGATACTACGGATATCAGCCTATATAGAGATGACGGACTAGCTATAATAAAAAACTCCAACAAAGTCAAGGGAGAAAACTTTAAGAAAATCATACACAAAGAAATGAAAAAATTAGGCCTAAAAGCGGACATATCAGCTAACATAAAAATAACAAACTTCCTGGACGTCACGTTAAACTTAGATAAAAACACATATGAACCATACTTAAAAGATAACGCTACTCCAATTTACGTAAACCCTAAGTCCAACCACCCACCATCAATTATAAAACATATTCCTAACTCGATCGTAAGTAGACTCAGTAATAACTCAAGCGACGAAAATGCATTTAACAGGTCATCCAATATTTACGAAACAGCCCTAAAAAATAGTGGATACAAAAATATCGATATCAAATATAAGCAACAAAACACCAACAACTATAATAAAATTAAAAACAGAAGAAAAAGAACTATAATTTGGTATACGGCCCCATACAATCAAATGTTAAAAACAAAACTTGGCAAGAAATTTCTAGATCTTATTGAAAAACACTTTCCCGCAACCAACCCCTTACACAAAATCTTCAATAAAAATACCTTGAAGTTATCTTACAGTTGTTGCGAAAATTTAGAGATGATAATTAAGGCACATAATAACAAAATACTAAATGGAAACAATGTAAACAACAACAAAATATACAATAAAAAGGTAGACACCATGACAGAAATAAAACCAACACTAGCAGAAATAATAATAATAATAATAATAATAATAATAATAATAATAATAATAATAACAAACCAACCCCGGACAAGAATAACCATACCATAAATAAAAATACTAATAACGAACAAGATAAATGCAATTGTAGACACCGCACACTTTGCCCAGTCCAAAATAAATGTCTAACAAAAAGCGTAGTTTATCAAGCAACAATATTTTCGAAAGAAAACCTGAATAACAAGAAATATTACATAGGCATGACTTCCTTAGATTTCAAAACCCGATACTATGACCACAAAAGCACATTCAAAAATAAAAAAAACACCGTATAAAAACAACACTAGCGAATAAATACTGGGAACTCAAAGAAAGCGGATATTCGCCGGTAGTCGAATGGAAAATAATGAGACACGCTACCACATGCAGACATTTAGACGACCCATGTAAATTATGCCCCCATGAAAAATTTTATATCCTGTACTTTAAAGAACCTCAAAATTTATTAAACTGTAGGCGGGAAATAGCAAACAACTGTGTTCACAAAATAAAACTTACTCTAGGATAGCGATACAAAATAGCTTTAAAACTAACAATAACAATAGGAAAAAAACAAATAAATAAATTAAATAAACATGAATATACATAAACGATCACATACATATATGTATGTGTATGTATATATATACATATATATATACATATATATGTATATATGTATGTGTGTGTGCATTGTTGTGTGCACATAGGTATATTTATATGTAAAAAAAAAAATGTAAAAAAAAAAGGAGAACGACCACCTAAACTCACTAATCTAGTTCTAAAACAGATCCTTTGTTTGATAAAATGCATGCCCATTGGCTGGTAGGAAGGGGCGCGGTGGATACTAGAAAGCTGATTGGCCGACTAGAAATCCTCAACATATATAAAAACAAGAAGCAACGACAAAATTCGCGCATAAGCCTGACGAATCCTATAGTTGGATAAAACGCAGAATATTCAGTGTAGCTTAATCGCCATATATATTTTATAAATTACTAACTAACTCTACCTACATATTGAGCACTTTTGAAGTAAATACTTAAAGTTTACGCATAAATATATACTTTCATATATTAAATTTATGCGAATAAATGAAGTAGTTATATATATATATATATATATATATATATATATATATAGAGAGAGAGAGAGAGAGAGAGAGAGAGAGAAAATAAAAAGGAACAAACCGTATTATGTGTTCATCAACGTTTCGTCTTTATTTCGAGACTTCCTTCGAAATAAAGACGAAACGTTGATGAACACATAATACGGTTTGTTCCTTTTTATTTTCTCTATTTTTTCGGAATACTACTTCCATTATTTTCATCATATATATATATATATATATATATATATATATATATATATATATATATATATATATATATATATATATATATGGACTAATATATAAGAATCGTTCCTTAGTCATATGTATTTAAAACTTTAATCCTTTATTGCAGTAAATGTGGGGTTTCTTTAATCTCTATAAAAAAACTGGAGCATTTTGTGTTGACAGACAATAGCTCTATGTCGTTTGGGGATCTTATATGAATAGAGACGTTTCTCTATAGCAACTGTTAGCTAGGCTATTTTCATAGCTAAGCGCGTTATCATTTTTATTTTTTTGATGATAACGTCTCGCAATATAACGTGATGGACAGAAAGTTCAAAATGAGAGGTGGCAAATATTGTTTTGCTTATGATGATAACAACCGCTTTCCACTTTTAATGGTGGACGTAAAATTGAAGCCGACGCCAACATTGTCTTCAATAGCTAATCTTCTTTATTGCTTTCTTTTTTACAGCAGTTTTACAGAATTAAATGAGTTTTTCCTTGTGCATGGGGCGATGAGGCGAACGAAGACCGATCTTTGACGAGGCGTAGCAAGTTTTTTTCATGGTAGGTACTCGACTGAGTTTTTATCCCTGGCCCCCTCCCTAAATATTTATCGAGTTTAAACAACTGTTAATAATTCTCTATTTCTCTCTAGAGTATTTACTTTTCTAGAACTGTTCGTTTGACGAACAAAATACCGCGGATTGCTTCCCAACTTACTATGGCATGGTACTTTTCAAGGCTTATACAAATAATTCTTGTTGAGCCGTCCTCTAAAATAATCAAATTTTACCCGTTCCATCATTTCTGATTATCATGGTGTTATCTCACAGTAACTTTGACACTTATTAAGCCTTATACGTGAGTGAAAATGAGGTCATGATCAATTGTGACCACCAGAGTAAAAAAAAATATAGCCGGACAATATCATTAAGGAAACAAATTTTTTCTAATATATGCCACGTCTCATTTCGGAGTTCCAGTCCGTGATGTTATATCCCGACACGTATTCTTAAAGCGTAACCACTTATAATGTGTTATTTCATTCTCCGTTTAATGTCTTATGCAAAATGCCCGTTATAACTTTATACTACACACTGGCATACACATTTACGATTCAATAAAATATATAATTCAGTTATATCTTTGACATTACATTTTAATTACGTTACTTTATGATTTTGTTTAGTTAAAAACTATTTTTTTCTATTCAGAGTAATCTTCCAAATAAGACACGTATAGTAGCTTAAAGGACCTTAATTTCGGAGATACATCTACTCTTTATTCCATTAATTCGTAAAATTATCAATTCATTGACTTTGCGTGCGTTTGCATATTAAGGCGATACATATTTCAATTGCAGATCTCATATTATTTCGCGTTATCTCTCAATATGTATAATTTCCATCTAATTCACAGAGATGTAAATCGGAATAATTCACATAAAAATTCATGGAATTCACACAAAAGCTAAATGCACGCATTTGCATTAGTTGCGCAATTCTTCCTCCTGTACGTGATACAGTAATCTCTTTTCTGCAAATATACCCGCTCGGAATCCTATGATTATTAACAAGACAAAACCGGATTTCCTTCATGGCCTTGAAAAGTCAACGCATTACTATGTCTTCCGCGCCATATCTTTTGCGCCATGAACACACTTATGTTCCGATACCATATTTCTCATTTAATATTCTTGGCCAATAAAGGAGAAATCCTTGAAGACCGAGGGAATTTTTTTTATTGTTGTACTAATTCATGGTGCCCCTTTTTGTGGAGGCTTAATTTTCTACATATTAAAAACGAACCTTGTGTCTTATTTTGCTTCCATGAAGAGACGTTAAAATAGGAAGTAGATTATAAGACCTCTATGAAACCATTTATTTCAGCATATTTTTTATATACATATATCAACACACACACACACACACACACACACGCACACACACATATATATATTATACAAAAGGAACTTTGTTTCTGTGTATGTGTGTGTGCGTGAGTGCATTCCCTATGGACACGAAAACGGCTGAGCCGATTTTCTTTTTTTTAATTTCACACAAAAGTACTTGATGTGTCAGAGATTGTTCTTAGGTATGTTTTTTTTATTGGATCGGAATGCGTTCGATACTTATAAAAAAATCGATAATCGAAAAACATCTGATTAAAATAAGAAATCCGATTTATACATACTTTATCACTTTTGTGATGTTGGTAGCGTTTAAAGCGGCTGCTCTACCATCAGTTGTATAATATCGAGATTGTTATAGTGCCATGTCGCATATGGAAAGGGATCCTGCAGCTATCTCTGATTGGCTTTCACGAGGCCACAGTTTTCTAGTCAGGACTTGGCAAATAGACAATTGTGTGTGTATACTTGGCGTCAAAACTGTCTTACTTTGCTCAACACTCTCAACGCAGGGAACGTAGAGAATCACAAAAGATAGGAGCTCATTATTTCTGGCAAATTTATAATAGTATAGTGAATAAAGGGCAATCAGTAATTCTTCCACTATCCAGTAATCAGAAGATCGCATGCCCGGCAATCGAGTAAGCGCAACTGTTTGATTGGTGATTCGTCTCCAACTCTAACTTAGAGCCAACAAACAACTCTATCCCAAATTTCCCTTTACGGACTTAAACCAGGCTAGATGATGTAAAAATCATTCCGCGATGTCATAAAATCTTAGACACATCCAAGGCTTGTGGGCCTGATCCTATCGCTGCTATACTAATTAAGAAATGCTCAGCTGAATTAGCCCCCGTACTTTCCAAGCTCTACAATTATGCCTGGCTAAATCTAGCTTCAATCATAGCTGGAAGATGGCCTCTGTGTTACCAGTGCACACGCATTCTGGTGAAACGACTGACCCTCTTAATTATCGCCCTATCATTCTCCTCCCCCTCTTCGCTAAAATCTTTGAGACCTTAATCGAGCACTACTCTACCACCTCGCAAAAGCAAATGCACTCGCCGACAAACAGTATGTACTTAAGCAATGTTTTTCTACTGCATATATATATATATATATATACACACACACACACACACACACACACACACATATATATATATATATATATATATATATATATATATATATATATATATATATATATATATGGGGATGCGTGTGTATGTAAACCTATAGAACAAACATTATATTGTATTATTTCAATTTTTCAGATTCCTGCTCACATCTTGACTTTTATTCTACAACCGTTTTTGCCAATGTATCCTTCGATCTTCTTCAGGTGTATTGTCTGAATCTCGGGAATCTGTCGGCCAAACTCACCGAGTCTACACGGAATTTCGGAAACGGAACCCTCTATTAAATATAATTTCTTTAATACCATCTGCCATCATGCTATAATACTGTCAGTGATGTACGAATAGAAGTCTAAAGTAAATCCCAGTTGTATTGCTAGTACCATCCTTACTAATAATTAAACTTTTAACATCCAGTACAATTTTAGTTAGAATTGAATTTTTAATTAGTATTCTATGCGTAAAGCTATGTGTCCTTATAAATTACATTTTATCATAGTTCATTTTATTAATAAACTTATCTATTTAAATGAGATCATCGTATCACAAATTGAAAATTTAACTGGTGTAGCTAAGTCTAAAAATATCATTTTTACCAATTTTAAAGTAAAGAGTTCAAATATAGAATTCTACCGACCTGTTTACGTTTAGTTTTGAACTTATTTATACTTGTTTCTAACAGGTCATTGTATACCAAGGCCTAGAAACCACGAGAGGATTAGTGCTCATGAATTTGTCAGGTATAGTGTAAGAAACAATGAAATATACCGGTAATCTCTCCCTTTTGGATAGAGTCCAAAGAAAAATTTCCAATCAAATAGGTCCCGCTTTGTCTACCAAGCTCCAACGTCTGTCCCCTTGTCGCAGTGTTTCATTTCTATGTCTGTTTTATAAGTATTTTAATAGAATATTCTCTGATGACCACATTGCACTTATGCCCCCTCGACATGATGTGATGATTGCAACGTCTTGTCAGACGAGTGCCACTCCCTCAGACATTTAAAATCCATGAGCCCAAATGCCTGAGGGAGTATCTATACAAAGATGATGTTAAAGAGTCTTAGCTTTGTACGACAGCTAAGTCTCTCTCTCGGTTCAAAATGTTGAGATCCAGCAACAAGCAAGAGCAAGATAGCCAGCAACAAGTTAAACTGCAGACCAGCTTAATGCGGGTACTGGTCTTCCGCTTTATGGTTTTTTAAATCAGAGATTTGCTTTTCCTAGAAAGGTTGCCTTCACCACGGCTTACGGGAGCCCTCTCCACCCCAATACACATATACACACACAAATATACATACATACCCCGACAATCCCGTTAAGTAAAAAATTACACCCCTTCACTGTTGTGGTCCTTAAATGCCAGAAGTTATTCTACTCTAGTCGTTTCTTTCCTCGAACAGATCAACTTCGGAATTCCCTTCATACCATGTGCTTCCCTTGTTACATGTAATGGATGTCCCCTTCTCATGTAAGTAAGAAGGCATACTAGATAAGTGAAAATGATATTAGGAAAGGCCTAGAATCGAACCCTTTACGCAAGTGTTAAAGATAATGCAAATTAGAATCTTAGGATTTCAGTCCATTGTTAATTCTATTAAAATAGTGAAATATCATTAATGTTGGAAAAAGAGTCGATTGTCCATTCTTTTAGAAATCTGTATATTAAATATATCAATTAAATGAATGCACAATGCGGGTTAAAATATATTTTTTAAAAGTAGGTTAGATATTAAACAATTAAAATTGAGAATTCTTTGTTTGCTAAAAGTGTGTTGGATGGACATGTGTAGAAAACGTGATATAGTCACGTTGGTCGACAGTACACTTCTGACGTCATAAACAAAGGAGATTTCTCCTTATATTGAATCTGTGTGTTCAACGTTAAGAAGTTAGAGAGTGAGTCAAAGTTAGATTCAGTGAGAGTCAGAGAGAGAATCAGGAGAGAATCAGGAGAGATCTAGAAGAGAGGCTCTTAGAAGCGAAGGGAGGAAAGTAGACGATGTATCCATACCAGCTCAATTCCTGACATCATCATTGACCGGTTGAATAATACGGAAGTTTGTCTCTGCTTTATCGTAATTTTCATGGCAAGTTTTCGACTGAGCTTACATCTATGATGCTCCCTCGCCAAACTTTCACAAAAAACACTCGTCTAGCTGAAAACACTATCAATAATTTCCCCTCCCACTCTTTATCTGTGCATAAACCTAAACGTAGATTCCATGAACAAAGCTTCTTTCTTAGAAGTGCACGCCGGTGGAACTGTCTTCCGTTTTCTTGCTTTCCAGTTGACTACAATCTGATTGTCTTCAAGTCCAACGTAAACAAATTTTTTGATGAGCCGTTCCACTTAAGTTAACAAATTTACCGAATTTCCATTAGTAACGATTACTAAATTGTCCAATTGACTACTGTACACTCTTAACCCTTATGCTCGAATGGTTTCTGGGTCTTGATAAGTGGTGATGCCTATGTAATATATTATATATATATATGTTGTTTTGTTTTGGTTTTAGCGATATGCTTTGAATGAATTCAATTATTTACGAAAGTGCATTTTTACCTAAATGCGAGTTGGTAATAATTTTTCCTTTTAACCAATTTGGTACCCCCACATGGGGAGCGGTATATATATTATTTTTAAAATGTAATTATCCACTGACACATGTTTCGTCGTCTACGACTCATCAGAGTGGCTGAATATTACATTTTAAAAATAATATATATATATATATAAATTAAACGCATATTTGCTCTACAACAGTATTGAGCACTTTCTTCAGCTTTTTATTGATTACAATTTCTACTAAACTATATATATATTGTCACTGTGGTTTTCGTGTCGTGTTTCCACCATCGAGAAAAGGTAAATGTGTTCTATCATCATCTTGTAACGGATTTTGTATAACCACTTCCAAGTATTATCCATAATGTATCTCCTCTCCTCTATATGTTATAAGAACTGTTGCATCACATCTCCCAGTCCGTATTAAAATGAAGTCCCCAAGGATCTTTGCAGTCTGTTATAAATATCTCCCTCCATATTTATCATTACAGTCGTCATAATGGACAAATAACTGTTATAACTATCTTCCCCTCGGAATTGTCATCACCATCGTTGTTGGTGTATTATGATTCCCCGTTATACGTATCCTCGTTATACATGACTCCAATATGAAGTCTCGCCACATTTAAATATGTACCCCCTATAAAACACCCTGACTGTACTCGTATGCAGAAGTTTAAATGTAATGTAAATAAACATCTTGTTCATCTTCTCTAAGCATGGTCCCAAATAGGTCCCGCTTTGTCAACCAAGCTCCAACGTCTGTCTCCCTGTCGCAGTGTTTCATTTCTGTGCCTGCTATACTAATTAAGAAATGCTCAGCTGAATTAGCCCCCGTACTTTCCAAGCTCTACAATAATACATGGCTGAATCTAGCTTCAGTCATAGCTGGAAGATGGCCTCTGTGGTACCAGTGCACAAGCATTCTGGTGAAACGACTGACCCTCTCAATTATCGCCCTATCAGACTCCTTCCCTCTCCGCTAAAATCTTTGTGACCTTAATCGAGCACTACTCTACCACCTCGCAAAAGCAAATGCACTCGCCGACAAACAGTATGTACTTAAGCAATGTTTTTCTACTGCATATATATATATATATATATATATATATATATAAATATATATATATATATATATATATATATATATATATATATATATATATATATGGGGTGCGTGTGTATGTAAACCTATAGAACAAAAATTATATTGTATGATTTCAATTTTTCAGATTCCTGCTCACATCTAGACTTTTATTCTACAACCGTTTTTGTCGATGTATCCTTCGATCTTCTTCAGGTGTATTGTCTCAATCTCGGGAATCTGTCGGCCAAGCTCACCGAGTCTACACGGAATTTCAGAAACGGAACTCTCTATTAAATATAATTTCTTTAATACCATCTGCCATCATGCTATAATACTGTCAGTGATGTACGAATAGAAGTCTTAAGTAAATCCCAGTTGTATTGCTAGTACCACCTTACTAATAATTAAACTTTTAGCATCCAGTAGAATTTTAGTTAGAACAGAATTGTTATTAGTATTAATGGCGATAAGCCTTGCTTGAGATAAACGTAAGTAAAATAAAAAGAAAATAAAAAAATGGCACGATGGTTGTATATGGACAAAATTTCATTATTTAATGGAAAACAACTATGTTGCAGTTAGTTGTAAAGTAGCCACGTGGTATAGTTTAAATTTCATAATGTTATCATAGTGAAATTTCCATATATTATAAAATGATTGCAGAAATTCCTCTCTGGACCAAAGTATCGTAGATTTGCAACAACTGATGCCACATACAAAATTAATACAGATAGACGAATAGCCACTATTTTAGGTTACTTTCGAGTACCTTTGCAGAAAAATTAAATCGTTATAATACATACTACATTACATCCTAGGAGCAACAACATTACAATCGTAATATCGTTAGAGGAAGGGTTACCTATTTTCCCTCTAAATATTTAGTCCTACCAACACCACCAGTACTCACTAAGAGGAAGGCTACACGTTCTACCGATTCTACGCTTACACCACCCGTAGCTGGCTCATACATACACATATATGCCATTAACTTTCCCGTAGTAGAATAAAAAAAATAATAAAGTCATCCGTCGGGATAGTCCGCTGCTCTGATTAGTTGGTCGCTTATTCTCTTATTCCGGAATTCGATTATTCTTAACGAACACTTCAGTTTTTTTTGTTTTTTTTTTGTTATAAAAGTTTTGTTGTTTGAATTAGTGAACATATATATTTTTTGTTTTGTTCGTGCATGGAAAGTTATTTTAATATTTTTTACGACGTAACCCAACGTCGTTTGACCCCTAAAATGATAATCTAATTTCGTATGCTTAATACGTTTAAACGGCCTTTAAAAGGTACTTTTATGACCTAACCTAGCGTAGTATAAACACCCCAACCTCTCCATTTTATGGCTTCCGTGGTTGAAGTCAAAGCTGTTCTTAAAATCGGTAGGTTGGAGGTGTTTATACTACTTTGGTTTAAATGGTAAAAAATACACTCTTTCCTTCTTTTTTTCCTTTTCCGCATCCATTTTTGCTCACTCGATATAATCCGGCGGTTTTTCGTCGTTTCCCAGGCCTTGCTGAGCGAGACACACGGGATTTAAACTGCAGCAGCACCCATTAACTAATTTATTAGGATAAAACTTTTCTCATTCAGATCACCTACTAGCGGAGGATGATGTTTGCACAAAACATATATGCCGCGGTTTGATCAATAATGATCACTTATATATATATATATATATATATATATATATATATATATGTATATATATATATATATATATATATTGTTTTAACAAAAACCAAAACTTTAAAGAATAGGTTGATAGCAACAAATAGTGTATTTCATCGTTAGTTACAATTGTTTCAAGACTATTCGGAAAAATTCAAACATTATGTCGTTTGAAAATTTTCACATGAACAGTCTTTCTTCAGACTTATTGAATAAAAAAAACTTTAACAATAAAACATGATGGAAACCATTTCCCTTATAAGGAAAAGAAAACAAGTGAAACTATTTTACCTAAAACTCATCCTTGCAAAGTATTTTCTAAAAGATTTATATATTTACCTATTTTCGTGTCTCCATTAAAAAAAAATTCAAACAGAATATCATACAATGTTACATGTGTCGATTTAATATGTTTTATTAATACTATTCATTGATTTCTTAAATTAAATTTCTTTATTGCTTTATTTAATTTAAATTATTTTTTCTAATCCGGATCAATCAACTGAGTTATATTGTTGCGATTCTATGTTAGTTTCGTATCTGGAACTTGCTTTGTTTATTGACAAAAATATCGGCTAACCTTTTTATCTGATTTAAGAAAAGTTTTTGTTTAAAACTTATTGAATAAGAAAGTTTAACATTACTTTAAACTTAGTTCATTCTCATTCTTGATTAAATAAAGGATCTTAATTTATTTTTTATTTTTTAATTCTTATTTTCCCTCTCTCTCTCTCTCTCTTTTCCTCATTGGATATTCCTTATATTCTTTTTCGGATTTATGCATTTACTGAAACCTACTGAAATAATCATGTGATTATTAAGAACCCCATTACAAACGTGAGGGAGAGATAGTGTTTTGCAACTATTGCATTCTTCCACCTAATAAATTAATGACAGATACTGTAAAAAAGTACACTTTTCTACGTGACGTAATATTGCTCAAAAACAAATGCAAACATAATAATCACTCAAAAACAGAAATTTAACTCATGGTAACCTTAAAATTATAAATACTGGCAACTCATTTTGAACAATTCAGCATGTCAACATACATGCATAAGTAAAAAAGTATACATAACGTCTTTTAACACTCGATAATCGAACAAACATCTATATAATACTAAAACTCTGTCGTTCTTGGTTATTTGCTTGTTTGCTTGCGCACTATCCTCCTCCTCTTCCTACAACAACTATGCCTCTTGCTACTACTATTACTTCTCCTCTTTACAACTACTACTATGCCTCCTATTCCTCCTCTTACTACTACTACTACTACGCCTCCTTTTCCTTATCCTACTATTACTACTACTGATTTACATGTATTTTCCCTACTACTACTCTACTACTTCTCCTACTACTAATACTACTACTACTAATGAAGAAGAAGAAAATTGAAATAATGTATTTCACCTCAGATCATGCCTAAACGAAAAGTTACAAGACCACAAGTGGCTGATAAAAATCCAAGCTGTGATGCAGGACCGCTTATAATTCAATGGCTGTAAGTTTTTTTCCCAAAAATAAACAATTATAAACAGAACGACTCCTAGAAATCTATCTATATTCTTTTTTTCATTTTAATATACTTTCATAGAAATGTTTCTGTTATGTCATAAAAAAAAACTATTTTCTTTACGTCACAAGTGTCATGTTCATACATTAATTCCATATAATATAATATACTGACCCCTTAGGGGATATTTTGCAACTATTCTGTATTACAACTATACTGTCGCAATTTTCTCACAAATAAATCAACTTTGACCCGTTGACAACGTATTTTTTTTTACTGTGTACGCTTTTAGGGGCCTAATTTCTTTTGCGTGTTAAATTATCCAAATAAACAATTGTTAATACTTTCTGCATTTTTTTTTTACATCGTTCATTTTCGTATTACGTTTAAGTTGTTTTAACGCAATTTTCTTACTAATAAATCTACTATTTTACAAGGTATTGTTCTACTGTGTACGTTTTCAGCGACCTAATTTTTTTTTCACGTTTAAATTAAAAGATATTTCAAAATTTGAATTTAACTTTAAGTATTATGGTATCTGTTCAGTGCACATTTACCTATAAGTATGGCAAACCACTTATAATTCAATGGATGTAAGTTATTTTTTAAGAATAAACAATTATAAACAGAGCGACTCATAGAAATCTATCTATATTCTTTTTTCATTTTAATATACTTTCATAGAAATGTTTCTATTATGTCACAAAACCTATTTTCTTTACGTCACAAGTATTACGCTCATACATTAATTCCATAGCTAATATAACATACTGAATTAACGAGTTACGGGTAGTCTAGTATAATACTAAATTTAATAATAACCTGTTTATGAAAATTAACAAGCAGTCAGTGTACCATAATATGTTTCATAATTTCAAGTCGTATACCATATCTGGCAAGCACCGTACAATAATTTGTGTTGGCTGGTATGACAACCCTGTAGATTTCTGGAATAAGGGTGAAAAACAATACATAAAAGAAATTGATATATATTAAAAAAAGGTTACTACTACTACGCCTCCTCCTCCTACTACTACTGCTACTATGCCTCCTTTTCTTGCTACTACTATTACTTCTCCTCTTTACAACTACTACCACTCCTCCTCTTCCTCCTCTTACTACTACTACTACTACGCCTCCTCTTACCCATCCTACTATTACTACTACTAGTTGACATGTATTTTCCCTACTACTATTCTACTACTTCTCCTCCTCCTCCTCCTACTACTACTACTACTACTACTACTACTAATGAAGAAGAAAATTGAAATAATGTATTTCCCCTCAGATCATGCCTAAACGCAAAGTTACAAGACCACAAGTGGCTGATAAAAATTGAAGCTGTGATGCAGGACCAAGCAGACCAAAAGGAAGAAGAACTGAAACTGAAGAAGAAAGAGAAATCCACCTCCAACGACAAAGAGAAAGGAACAGACGAAGAAGAAATGCTGAAACACAGGAAGAAAGGCAGCAGCGTCTAAGAAGTCAGAGAGAAAGAGGAAAAATAGAAATGAAGAGACACAGGACCAGCGAGAATAGCGCCTCAGCAGTCAGAGAGAAAAAACAGCCGAAATAGAAATGAAGAGACACTAGAGGAGCGAGAAGAACGCCTAAGCAGTCAGAGAGAAAGAGATAGGCAAAGCAGAAATGAAGAGACATTTGAAGAGAGAGAGAGAGAGAGAGAGAGAGAGAGAGAGAGAGAGAGAGAGAGAGCAGCGCCTGAATAGTCAGAGAGAAAGAGATAGGCAAAATAGAATTGAAGAAACATTAGGGCACAGAGAGCAGCACCTCAACAGTCAAAGAGAAATGCTGAGATACAATAGAAGTGAAGGAACAGAAGCAGAAAGACTCGAGCGATTACATCATCAGAATATGAGAAACAATTTGAGGTTGATGCAAAATCTCTCTGCAGATGTTGGCCACTGCAGAGCTCATCTTTTTCATGGAGAGACTGCAAATTTTTGCTGTATGAAAGTGCCTTTGCCTCCTCAGATCCATCATTTATTCAGCAGTGATGAACCCATTGCTAATGAATTTAGGAAAAACATAAGACAATATAACTGTCTTTTTCAAATGACTTCTTTTGCAGCAAAGGAACTCAGTCATAGAGATGGTTAGAATCCTTCTGTTGTGATCCAAGGCCAGGTTCATCATTATATTGGATCACTTATCCCTGACCCTGAATAACAAGCTCAGTACATTCAGATATAATTTTTGGATTCACAAGACAGCGTTGCAATTAAATTGAAAATATTGCAAAATGTTACCATTCAACGCAACATTGTTGAATTATTGGAAAACATTCTAACACAGCACAATCAATACATCTTGACACTGAGGCATGCTAAAGAAGAAATAAAAAACCTTCCTACTGCAACAATTGAAATCGATCCTGATAAGAGGCCAACTCAAGAGCATGAGGTTCAATAATCAAGTTGCCAACGAGGTGGGTATCCTCATTCAAAATAATAATGAGCCACGTTCATCCTCACGTGACATTGTTCTTACACACAGAGAAGGACAACTGAAAACTATATCTGAATCCCACCGATCGTATGACCCTCTTCAGTATGTCCTGTTCTTTCCATCTGGAGAAGACGGTTGGCACCAACAGATGCAAATGACAAATAACAAAAAACTAACTGCAATGCCTTACTATGCCCATTATGGTTCATGAAAATGAATTTAATCATCTCTTAAGTTGTGGGCGTTTGTTGCAACAGTTTTTGGTTGATATGGCTGCAAAAATTGGGGCTGAAAGTTTGAATTATATTCGACTGAACCAATCCACTGTCAGATGTACCAGCTACAGAGGTTTTGTTGATGCACTAAATGATAATGATGATTTTAACAATGTTGGAAGGAGAATCATTCTATCTTCAACATTCGTGGAACGGTGTCAAGATGCCATGATGTATGTACGATGTTATGAAAATGCTACATTTTTTTATCACCATGACATGCAACCCTAACTGGCCAGAAATAAAGGAGCATTTGTTTTTGAATCAACAACCCAATGACAGACCAGATTTGATAGTTCGTGTGTTTGACCTAAAGAAAAAAATCATAAAGTACTTGACTGGTACCCAAGGTCTGTTTGGCAAATGTATTGCTTATGTTCACAGTGTTGAATATCAGAAGCGAGGTCTTCCGCACTTGCATTGTTTATTATGGATAGATGAAAACTCGAAACCAAGACCACAAGAATATGACAGATTTGTGCAAGCTGAGATTCCTAATCCCAATGAAGACTTTCAGGGGCACCAGTTGGTACTGCAGCACATAATCCATGGCCCATATTGCACTAACAAGTCACCATGTTGGAAGGACGGACGATGTAGCAAGAGATATCCTAAGCATTATAGTGTGCATACAAGGTGTAGAGAGGATTCTTATCCCGTTTACCGACGTCGATCTCCTGAAATGGGTGGACATCATGGGCATAAAGAAGGGAGGCTACGCCAAAATATTACAAATGAATGGGTTGTTTCTCATAATTTGAAGTTACTAAAAATCTTCAACTGTCACTTAAATGTTGACATATGCTCTTCTGTGCACTCAATAAAATATGTCATTAAATACACAATGAAGGGAAGTGACCAACTTTTTTTGGAGTAAACCGTGAGGATGAAGTGGCACAGCACTTAATTGATAGGTATATTGGTCCATCGGAGGCTGTTTCTACTATTCCTGGCTTTCCCATTCATAATAGAGAACCTGCTGTGATTCGTCTCCAAGTACATCTTCCTGAGCAGCAACAGGTATTCTACCAAGTAAATGAAACGATCCAACACAATAAAAATATGACCAAGACTACACTTACGGAATTCTTTGATCTTTGTGTCCGTGATCCTTTTGCAAAAACACTATACTATGTTGACATTCCACGATTCTATGTATGGAATAATAAAAGATGGCAAATAAGAAAAGCAGGAATGAGAGTACAACTGCATCCTCACATATTTGAAGCAAACGTCATAGGACGTGTATACACAGTTTATCCCAACAGTGGCGACTTGTATTATATGAGGTTACTGCTTCATCATGTTAAAGGACCAGTGTTTTTTAATGAACTGAAAACAGTCCATGGTGTAATATTGCCTTCATTCAAAGATGCAGAGAGAAAGGATTGCTGCATGATGATGCTCACTGGCAGCACACGATGGAAGAGGCGGAAAGAACAAGATTTCCCAGAGCCATGAGATATTTATTTGTTGTGCTCCTTGTGAATTGTGGAATCAACAACCCAATTGATCTTTGGGAAAGATTTAAGGACTCAATGTCAGAGGATTTCCATCATCTGGAGCAAAGAACATTGTATGATCATACCTTATTAATAAATGGAAAGCATTATAATCAAGCCCTCTCATATCTGCAAGAAAAGCTTGACACATTTGGTAAAAATCTGCAGCTTTTCAACTTACCAGCACCACAAAACCTACATGTTCATCACGTTGTCAACAACAGAGAGTTCCTCTTTGAACAGCAGTACAACACAAATGAGCAAAGAGAGTTTGTGAAAGAAAAAGAACCTTTGTTTAGTCCTAAACAAAGGAATGTGTATGAATTTATTTGTGACTGCTTAAACAGAGATATTGGAAAATTGATCTTCATAGATGCTCCAGGAGGCACAGGAAAAACCTTTCTCAACAACCTAATTCTTGCTAAAGTGAGAAGCAGTGGTGATATTGCCTTTTCTGTGGCATCATCTGGTATAGCCGCAACATTGATGCCTGGAGGGAGAACAGCATATTCAAGGTTCAAAATTCCTCTTACTATAAAAGATAATGATCTATATGATATTGCCAGAAATTCAGACACTGCAAATTTGCTCAGAAATACCAAGGTTATTGTGTGGGACGAGTGTGCAATGATGAGGAGAGAGAACTTTGAAGCAGTGGATCGAACTCTGCAGGATGTTTGCAAAAATAATGTTCCTTTTGGAGGGATTTTAATCGTCTGCAGTGATGACTTCCGGCAACTCCTCCCAGTAGTGAAAAGAGGCAATGATGCAAATGTTGAAAATGCTTGCATAAAAAAATCCTACTTGTGGCGCAAGTTCAGAAAATTTGATTTGAAAAATAACATACGTGTTGATGAAGATGGACTTATGTATTCACGATTTTTAATAGATGTTGGAGAAGATAAACTCCAGAAGAATAACAACGGTGAAATTGAACTCCCCAAAGATATGGTTTTACCTTTTAGGAGAATCGAAGACAGTATTGATTTCATATATCCTTCATTTGAGAATTCTGCTGAACTCTTTTCTAAAAATTGTGTTTTAGTGCCAGTGAACGAATCTGTTAGAAACATCAATTCCATCTGTAGCAGACGTTTCCCTGGAAACATGAAGGAATATTGTTCATTCAATTCTGTATGTGATGGCACAAACGCAGCTCATTTCCCTATAGAGTTCCTCGACTCTTTGGAGATGTCAGGCTTACCGCCTTATAAACTGGAGCTGAAAAAAGGGGTCTCCTATTATGATGGTGAGAAACTTTGATCCTCCACGTCTGTGCAACGGTACACGATTGATAATTGAGGAGTTGCATAAAAATTCATTAGTAGGCAAAATTATTACATCTGCATTTAAAGATGAAATAGTCCTCATTCCAAGAGTAAAATTCATATTATCAGAAAATGATGGGATACCACTACAACGCATGCAATTCCGAGTTCAGTCATGTTTTGCCATGACTATTCATAAAGCACAAGGGCAAACAATGAACAATGTTTTGATTTACTTAGAGATGCCAGTATTTCAGCACGGGCAGTTATATGTGACACTAACCAAAGGGAGGAGAAAAGAAAATGCCAAAGTGTTCCTTAAGAATGCACGTTTTGCTAAAAATATTGTAAATACAAATGTTCTAAGTTAGTATTATGAGGAAGAATTCCTTCCATTAATGTTCTTTTGTTTGTTTTGTAAAAGAAATGGATTTTTCACTTTATATGTTATGTATCTTTTAAAATTTTCTTTGGGTGTATATATCTTGAAACTTTCTGTTGTTCTTTGTTTAAAATATAAAATAATACTTTATATGTTATGTTTGTTTTGAAACTATTTTATTGTGTATATGCCTTGAATTGTTCATTTGATTATCTTTTATAAAACTTTTATTATTATTATTATTATTATTATTATTATTATTATTATTATTATTATTATTATTATTATTATTAAAACAAAATGAACGTCTATTCATTATGAAATAGCATCCCTCCCATAAGGCTTAACAAGCCAACAACCTACTACTTGCAGTGCAAGTAGTTAATTTTATTCACAAAAACTATTCAACTACCCCAACAATTCATTAATGGCATTTTTCACCCCAGATTTTATTTTAAATATACTTTTTGAGTATATGCCTTGAATCATGTTAAAAATAATATATCGGTAGCTTTAGCCAAATAAAAAATACTTGATTTTATAACTTTGTTAAACAAAAACATATATATATATATATATATATATATATATATATATATATATATATATATATATATATATATAATGGGCCAACAACCAGCAGTCATATCAATCACGTTTATTGGATTTATTCAATGTTGCTATAATTTATCAACACTGAGTGACCAAACGGGTCACGGGTTGTCTAGTATAAAATAAAATTAAGTTCGAAACATCATATAATTCTGCTAAAAACATATACAGCCTTTTTGAAGTCTTTATAATCGCTTTAAAATTATTAAAACGAAATGCTGGAACCCTTAAAATTTTACTACGATTAACAAAAGATTTCAGAATTATTGGCATTTTAACACGCGTTGCTAACTCTTTCTTTGCAAACACGGAACTGACATAAAATATAATCAGACTCATGTTGCTCACTCCTTGCTCGGACGGAACATAATCACCATATAAATACAGCGTTGGTTTGGGATTGTAAATATGCACAAAATACCGACACGCTACTGCCCCATCCTTAAACGGCCCCCCCAATTCTTTTACGGGTACAATATTAAATTTTCGATTTTTAAGCGATTATCAAGAGTTTAATGATGCTATATTTGTTTTTATTTTCATTTATATTTCTTTCTGACGATCGAATTTTACTTTTATATTCTTGAACGATTACCTAGGCTTAATAGCTGTGACTTATCGACACTTTCTTTTTAGAACTAATTAAATGCTTTCAAATAAGTTAAAACACAAACAAATATTATGCAAGTAGGTTTCAACGTACATTGTATTGGCTACAAAACACTACTTTGTTATATATTTATTTTTTTACCGCTTTTGCGTTCTGTGGAGTATTTTATTATTTAAAAGATGGGTTAGAGCTATTTTTAGAAATAAAATGAGTGCAATATACCGAGAAGAAAAACGGTGGCTGACTTGAAAGATACTGTCATCGGTAGAAGGCTGTTACCTACGTCTGTTTTCGCTCAATCTAAAGTGTTGATAAATGCTTTCTTTAGAATCAGCCAGTACCTGCATGTTATCGCCCCAAAACAACACTAATCACCAGTAACCAACAGTCTGACAATCACAGGCAGTGGCTTTTACTAGCTACCACTGGAAAACAATGTCCGACAGTGGAAACCAGATCAATTTATTTGGATCACGGCCGCTCGTATCCACTATTTTCCAGGGACAGCAGCGGCCTCCACCAACAACCGTAGTTTAATTTGTTTTCGATAGGGGTCCTTTAACGATTCTATTATGGATATGTCATGCTTCCACCGGGCAATGACGGCTAACGGGTCCTTCTAGTTTTAAATAAATGAAACAGTGATATTCGTCAATTGATAGAGTATTTAGATAACAAATATTAGTGCGGCAAGAAACGAACATATATTTATTGTTTAAAAGACTGAATTACTTAAACTTTCAATAAATATAGAAAAGCATACTTAGTTGAAAAGAAAATTATGTTCCTTTCTCATAATTTTCTATTTAAATCTTATAGTTAATGTATAATATTTGAGTATTAGTAAACAGCGACAGAAGCAGGTATAAACGCAGACGAAGGATAAATAGCAAAGAGAATGAAAAGAACAGAAAAGTTGTATGAATGTGACACATGGTGAATAAATTACAGCAAATTAGAATTAATTAAAATGATATTAATAGAATTAATTAAAATAAAAGTTTGTCAAACATGCCTCATTTAAAAAGCTGAAGGGTGTTTAAACTTATATTTTGTGTGAATATACATAAGGGCTTTAGCGAAACGATTGTTGATTAACTCAGATTTACTATAATAAATTTATCATCATATTTTCTGGAAAGAAAGACATTTTTTTTCTCAATAAACTTTACATACGAAACTATTTTTCGAGAGAAACATAATTATCACCCCCACATATATATATATATATATATATATATATATATATATATATATATATATATATATATATATATATATATATATAGATAGATGAAGATGTCGACAGCAAGTGTGAAATTCCGATGGAATTCTGCTAATCGATATTTTCATACCGTTCGGATACTTGAAAGCATTCAGAGAGACAAAAAAAGTAAGCATCAACTAATAGAAAAAGTAAAGGAAACGGTTCTAAAAAAGCTGGCATATGGCTTATTTAAACGTTAAGAGCAAACTCTTGTCAATCTCAAAAAATAACCAGACACTGGCGCACCTGTGCTTTGTAACGCCTTGCGATGAATAAGAAAAAAAGGAGGAGGAGGAGGGGGAGGGGGTGGAAGATGTAAACAATGACAGAAGATGGCAGTAGGAAGAGGACAGGAGGTAATGCTAAAAACGCAAATCATCATCATCATCATCATCATCATCATCATCATCACCATCAGTTAAACATCCGTTTTACATGGTGCCATTGAATTTTCAAATAATCTATGCATGACCAGGCCTTATTCCTGCCTCTTTTCTTCATGTTCTTTTTATCGCTTTCTCCTATACTGCAAAAACTACAGTCCATTTATTCAACAAGACCATATCTACGAGGTCTGCCTTTCTGCACACTTCTCATGTTCTGTTCAGATCTAATTTTTTTCTTTGTTCTCATTAAAACGAATCGTGCCTTTGAGACAAGCATTAGACATCCATCATATCATTCTCATCTCATATTTGTGTCCAGCCAATGCGTGTCCTAAAACCTTACTGACCAAGTTCATTTCCATGCATCCTTACACTACGAACACATTCCTGAAAGACTTGGTCGTCAGTGTTAACTCTCTACGTTTTAATAATAGCAGACGTACCCGGAATATTAATTAGTTCTGTTCTGGTCAATGCATGCCTAAATCAAGAAAAGGGCAGCAGCAGCAACAGCAGCAGCAGCAGCAACAGCAACAACAACAACAACAGCAATAATAATAATAATAATAATAATAATAATAATAATGATAATAATACTTGTGTTTCCAGTCCGATCTTTAAGTTTGATGGTCGCGAAGTATTTTTTGCGGTGATTGGGCCAGGGTATTCCCGTTGTCGCATTGACGAAAAAAAAAAACATAAAAATAATATTTGAATAAACCTTCTTTTTTTTTAAACTCATGAGTGTTACGTTTGTAATCGATGAGATTAACGTGATAAAAAAAAACAAAAAAAAAACAGGTTTCCCGGGTAGATTTCAGAGGGAGGCATTCCCGTAACCGTCAGCATTTTTTCCATTTCCACTAAACCACAGTGTAAGGTTTGCGTTTTAAGCAAGCTGGTTTTCTAATCCGACAGCGTGTCACCGTGAACGAGTGTAAACAAATAATGGCGATTCGCCTGTCCTTTTATAAGGGGGGATAACTCCACTTATGCAAAGTCTGAGCGAAAGGGAGATAACTCCTTTCTGGCCTCTACATGCCCCTCCCCCTCGTGACCACAAAAGCAAGTTGTTGTGGCCATCTTTTATGTAGAGAAATACTCGTGCGATTTCCCCCGCATGTGCGGCGACAAACCCCTTGGGGCTCTCGTCCTCCGACTTGACGGTTCCCTTAACGGAGGAGGATTGTATTTTTGGGTATCTCCTCCCGTGGTATCTTCCACTTCCATTTCTTCCTCATGCTCGCTTGGGGATTCCGTGTCGGCGTGTTGTTCCACCTCCATTGCCTCCTCCGGAGGTTGTGCCTGTGGGGTCTCCACATTTATAGGTGGGTTCGGGATTTCTTGTTTGATGTTACGAGGGCCATTCACTACCGGGTGTATTCTGCGGAGAAACCGACGGTTGCGCAATGTCACTCGATTGCTTCCATCGACCCGGAATTGGTACTGTTGGTACCCCTGGGTCTCCACGATTCTCCCCGTCTTTGTCCATCGTCGTGGGTGGTTCCCGTCCTGGTTCTGGATCTGGACGTAATCTCCTACCTGGAGTTCCCGGAGTGGGCGACAATGTTGGTTGTAATACTGCTCGTTCCTCAGGTGTCTTTTGGCCATTGCCACTTCCCTTAGTTTGACTATTTCTGTCCTCTGTTTTCGAACTTGGTATTTGTCCCGCAGGACAGGAAGGTGGTCTTTAATGACCCGACCATCATGGCTGGGGACATGTCCAGATCTTGGACAGGCGTGTTCCTATAGGTCAGTAGTGCTCGGGCCGCCCGATCATGGCACAGGCGTCCATAACTGTCCGTATTGTCCGCCAGTATACGTCTCGCGGTTTTGACGGCTAACTCTGCGCGGCCGTTGCCTTGGGCATAATGCGCTGATGAGGTACGTTTTCATATGCCCCAATTCCTCAAAAAGGAGTCATATTCCTGGGATTCAAATGGTGGTCCACCATCCGACGAAATTTCTTCCGGTACGCCGTAGGTACAGAACCAAGTCCTCAAGGTATTGCACACTGTCTTGGCTCTTCCCGACGTCATTAGGGCCACTTCAACCCATCCCGTATGCGTATACCATAAAGTGTCTACCCTGCATCTGGACGAAGTCAACCACCACTTGTTGGAATGGAAATTCCGGGTCTGCTGGGGACATCAAGGGTTCTCTGGGCTGAGATGGTGCGATTTCATTGCACGTGCGGCACTGGGTTCTTGTTTGCCTGATGTTAGCATCCAACCCTGGCCAGAATAGTCATTGTCTCGCATTCGCCAGCATTCCGTTCACACCCTGATGAGCGGAATGAAGAGATTCCAATACCTCTGCGCGGAGTTGTCGAGGTATTAGGATTTTGTTCTCCTTGATGATCACCCCTTCCAGGCAATATAACTCCTCACGCATAGGCCAGGAGACTCGAACTACGGTTGGGATATTGTTACGTGACTGGGGGAAGCCATTTTGAATCAGTTCTTTCAAAGCCCTGCATTCTTCGTCTGTGGCTGCCGCAGCCACAATCCTTTCCATGTGATGGCTCTTAACGTAGTATCATTCTCGTACATCGATGTGAGGGCGGCTTTGACTGCGGTGTCAATGGATTGGTCCTGGTCTCTTGGTGGGGTGCCCGCTGGGTACCGAGATGCACAGTCAGGGGCCAAGTTGAGTTTCCCCGGTCGATGTTTTATCTGGAATTTATATATGAGTTACTTTTCCTTGAAGTTTAACAGGCGTGAGGTTTTTATACTCTCCAGGGCTCGGTCTGAAAATATTTTTATGAGCGGTAAGTGATCCACTGTAATCACCAAGTCTGGGCATCCGAGTATGAACATGCGGCATGATTCCAACCCATAGATCAGAGCCAAGGCTTCACCTTCCACTGGTGCATATCGTGATTCTGCGTCGTTGGTAAAACGGGATCCCGCCAGGATGAGTTTCCAATGGCCATCCCCACAACTCATGTTTAATTCCCCCTCACATCTACAGTGCTTTTGAAACAGAAAATACGATATCCCTGTTTTGCTGTATTCTGTCGCGAGTCCTGTTGGTCTGTTCATTTCGAACGTTTGGATGCCTTTTTCAATTCTTTCACTATTATTTTTTTCGATTCTTGGAATATCTGTTCCAATGTCTCATCCCAATAACATTTCCTGTCCTTTGTTTTCAGCAACTCTCGGAATGGGGCCATAACTTCCGCTTGTGAGAATGCATAGGAGACTTGGTTTATGAGTCCGAACCAGGACCTAACCCCAGTAATATTTGTCGGGGTGGGGAAGCTCAGAATGGCTTCAGTCATTCTTCTTGTGGGTTTGACCCCGTTCGCTGTTACTTGAAACCCTGCGAACTCCACTTCAATGTCAGCAAAGTGAAACTTGTCTGGGTTAAACACAATCCCTCTATCGGCGCAGTGGTTTATATATTCAATTGTGTGCCAGAATGAGGATTCCATTGAGTTGTCCCACAGGAGACTGTCATCTATACACCGAGTTTTTCGAGCCATGTCCATGGTGATATCATCAAATCGACGGGTGTAGCCATCTCCTGATCCATGGAATCCTTGAGGGGCTCGACAGTACCTGTATCGACCCCATTCAGTGATGAACGTGGTGGCGTTTCGTGCAGCTGGAGACAGCGGTAAACTGTGGTAACCCTTCCACGCATCGAGTACAGTCTTCCTGGTATGTGCAGGTATTACCGAGACCTGAATGGGGACGAAGTGTGGTGCGTCTTCCTCATGGTCGCCTCGTTCAACTTTTGTAAGTCCACCGTCCGCCTTGGGGACCCATCCTTTTTTGGTGTGACCACCATTCTCGAGCACCAAGTAGTTGGTGTGCCTACCGGTACGGGTTCGATTATCCCCAGTGCCACGTCACGGTCTATATCTTGTTTCACCTTTTCCTTCTAATGATGGGGGACAGGTATTGGTGTGTGGATTGCCGTCGGTGTCGCATCCGGGAGGAATTTTATTTCTAAGGGTTTACCCTTCATTACTTGGAGTGGAGTGGTTGGTGTGGACAGGTATTGAATGCGCTGGCCTTGAAATGTTCCTTTAGCCATTGCTCCAATTTTTCTCTGTTAATGTCGGTTGGCTCCAATGGGATTGCTGCTGGTTTCTTCGGAGCCGGTGCTCTGCGCGGGCACCCGCAAGGGGCCGTCTCTTCTGTTTCCACTGAGCTGCTTTGCGATAATGATGTAGGAGAATTGGATGGCAATAATTTCAGCTCCTTAAGTGCCGTTTGTGATAATTAGAGCCCGGATGTGTTGTCAGACACATACACTGCCTGTTGTGTTTCTCTTGATCCCACCTTAATATGTAAAAATAGGACCCTTTGATGTGTAACTGGCTATTTGTTATACCCCTTTTCCGATGGGTAGTTGGAACCAAGTACCCATTTGGGTACCCGAGGAGTCCTTGAATCTCGGGGCCAACAGAGCAAGTTTGGGCTCCTGTGTCCGCGAAGGCTTGGATGGCGTGAGTGCTCACTTTCATCGGCTTCTTTGGCACCCTTCCAAAGGTCGCATGGCACTTGTTCATTACAGTTACCTCTGCTGTAACTGAGGGGGGCGGTTCTGGGGCGCCCACCTGGAACTGTTTCCCATTCCACTCAAGGTGAGGAATGTTTGCCGGTTGTCTCTCATTGTGTCTGTGAGTAGGGGCTTTATCCGTGGTGCAAAACATGAACGACTCCCCGCTTTTTATAGCCTCCGTTTTGGATCTATTAATTTTCCGGCACACCTTTTTAATGTGCCCTACTATTCCACAAAAGTGGCACTTGAATCCCACTGCTGGGCAATCTTTCCGGTTCATCGATCCACCTCGGTGTGATGTTTTTCCGCAACCGTTGCAAGGTTTGGTGTCCCGTGGGGTCGACAGGGCCTTTGCCTCATGCATTTGTTGTACTTGATTCGACCTTTGTACCCCAGACATCGCGAGAGGTTGTGTGGTATCAGAAAAGTGTGGAGTTGCCTCGTCTGTTGCTCCAGGCAAACCAACCGTGAAAACTTTAGATCCAAGGTAGGAAGTGTAGCTGCCTCTGCTAGTACCCTTCTCTGGTGTTCGATATTTCTTAACGCTGTCATCATTTGCCCGGCAACCTTATCGTCTGAGTAATTAACCTATGCCGGCAAGTGGGTTCGTTCAGACACCGAATACGAAATTCACAAAATTTCGCCTGGTCACGTAACCTCGATAAAAAATGGGTCACTGACTCACCCTCATTTTGCTTCATGGAGTGAAACGTTTGTCGGTGGATTTCCTTGTGTAAGCCTCGAACGGCCACCAGTCGTATTTGATGAAGAAGGTACTCCTCTGCCGCATTGTTGAGTCGTTCTGGTCCAATGAGCTCAAACAGTAACCTGTTCGTTTCCGATGTGCATGCTTCTCGCAGTTCGTTTCGAATTGCAGCTGGATTTTCGAGTCTGCACATCTCCTTGTACCGTGACCAGGTGTCTAAAAAGAGTGCCCATTCGCTATCTGTTGAGTCCAGACCTATAGAAGGTCGCTGCATTCTTTTTGTTTGCGACGTGTTCGCTCGTCCGTGTAAGATGTCCTTCCGTAATTCGATGTTTTCTTTTTGTAACTCGACTAGTTGACGTTATAAGAGAACGTTTTCTTGTTCCATAGTGTAACGATATCTTTAGTTCAATGCTGCGATATAAGTATTTCACGTTTTAAAGTGACAATATGTTCGTAGCGCCATGTAAGGTTTGCGTTTTAAGCAAGCTGGTTTTCTAATCCGACAGCGTGTCGCCGTGAACGAGTGTAAACAAATAATGGCGATTCGCCTGTCCTTTTACAAGGGGGATAACTCCACTTATGCAAAGTCTGAGCGAAAGGGAGATAACTCCTTTCTGGCCTCTACACACAGCAACGTGTGGCCGGGTACAGCTGGTTAATAATATATTGCTGACATTTACGGAAAAGAGAAAGTACCTGTAAAAGATTTTAAACATTACTTATAAATAATTCGTCATTAATAAAAAATATCCAATTCAATTTATTAGAATTTACTTTCTGTCCCCGTGTAGTTAACACCAAACAAAATATCTATGAACAACGTTTTTTTTTTTTTGCAAAAAGCGCCTTATCTGCAGATCACATTATCAGGGGATTGCACCTTTGAAAACTACATCGTAGCCTTTTTCAAATTCAATCTCTACAATTATATAAATCCAACTTTGTCTCTGTGTGTGTGAGTTCTTTCATTATAAACTCTGAGACAACTGAACAGATTTTCTTTAAAATTTACAGAACTTTAGTGTATAAGTCCGGGATTGAGTTTAGTTTAATTTTGTCTCAGAACATTCCCGATAATTACTGATAATCGATAATCGAAACCGTTATCTTAATTTATCTATTATCGGTAAAGTCATTTTCTCCATGTCGTCGCTTAGCAACAATGATAGAACAACGGGCCGTGAAAATTCTGCTGCGGATAAGTTGATAGCCTCTGTGTGTACGTTTTCTTTTCTTTTTTTTTTGTATTCGCATGACGTGGTCTGTAAGTTCAAACTCCGCACGTAAATTTCTTACTTTTATTTTAATTAACTGCAAAGATTTTTATAAGACTTGAACATTTAGTTTTTTTTTTCTTTTTTGCATGATGTGGTTTGTAAGTTTAAACCCCGCAGGTAGCTTTATTAATGTTTATTTTTCGTTAACTGGGAAGAAGTTTTAATAAAATAATTTAAAAAAGAAACAGTAGTTTCTCTAGAGTGCAATGTAGCATAACATATATTTTTGACTTAGTTACTACATGGAGGCAGGCGAAGCTACCACCCGGACAATTTCACAAGTTTCTTTGAAAATAATAATATAGGCGTGCGAAATATTCGCTGATCATCATTCTATCCCGGGCAACATCGGGTGTCGCTGCTAGTATAATATATAATTGGAATAACTCTCTTCATAACTATATTTTTCATCACTTTGTATCCTCTCATAATATTCTTTACTTGATAAATAAATGTTAATCAACCGTATTCACAAGTAAGTTTTAATTTTTATGTGCAGTGACATAACAGTAAAAAAATAATATAATTAAGAATACTACAACGTTATCATTTATACCATTTTAGACTATATACTGCACTACCTCCACTACAATATTTCAGAATATATACTAGACATGCTCCATCGTAGTAGTTATGACTATTACACTATCTGTCCATACTATTTCAGAGTATATACTACACTACCGATAGTATTTAACAATATATACTACAGTATCTACCCTAAACAATCATACTATATGATAGTATTTTGTCATATTTACAGACCACGTCATGCGAATACAAAACAAAAAGAAAACACACACACACAGAGGCTATCAACTTACCCACAGTAGAATTTTCACGGCCCGTTGTTCTATCATTGTTGCTATTCATTACTATATACTGTCCTAGTTCGCCTATACTCTTCAGCTTTTAATGTAATGTTATTAACAGAGCTATGACAACAGAATATTCTTATCATTTTTTTTGACTCTCGAGTATATATCCGGCACAGACACAGTAAGTCAATCGAGAACCACATCACTCTATATAAAAGCATAGAAGATATCAACGGATACACACTAAGAGTAAAAACGACGAAAAGAATATGCTAGCCATAGCTATTACTGTGGAAAATTTCTAGATGTAAAAAGTAACTGTAGAATTTCCACGAGGTATGCTGTGATATTTGTTTGATTATCATTTTATTCTTAGCTCATTTTTGTCTTAGAAAAAATGCAATGTTAGATTTGATATTTAAATTCCAACCAGAATTAAGATAATTCCGTTGAAGCAAATTCATATTCAAACTTGGAAAAAAAAGAGCAATGCGTATGTATAGATCATGAACACGATATTAGAAATCCGCTCTGCTTGTGAATTAAGAAATTTCTATTGACAAAATACTGAATCTCATGAATAAAGTACAACTACATTATAATTCTGAAGGGCGCATGAAAGAGAAGTGTTCGTTGAGGATGACCACTCTGCATAAAGAAATCTATAAATTAATTATCTCGATATCTTTAAGGTTTCTTTTGGATATTAAAATCTGACATTTTTCTCGTGAAGATCTGGAAGGTATGACGAAATAATTGGCTTATCAAAAGGATAGTGTTCATTTCATCCCATGTGATTAGTTTTCTTGTTTGTATACTTTTTATAGCAATATTTGCATATCACTTTAGAATACTATGGAATATGCGACAGTTCCTACTCTTTCTAATTCTTTCATACTTTCAGTACATGCTTATATATTTTCAGTATATATATATATACACACACACATATATATATATATATATGTATATATACTCACATAAAAGTAATATACGAAAGTATAGATTTATGCGTAAACTTTAAGTATTTACTTAAAAATTGCTCCATACGTAGGTAAAGCTAGTTAGTAATTTATAAAATATATATAGCGATTAAGCTACACTGAATATTCCGCGTTTCATCCACTCTAGGACTCTTCAGGCTTATGCGCATAAGCCTGAAGAGTCCTAGAGTGGATGAAACGCGGAATATTCAGTATAGCTTAATCGCCAGATACATTTTATAAATTACTATATATATATATATATATATATATATATATATATATATATATATATACCGACTTGTTTCCTAGATGAAAATCCAATGAAACTCGCGTGATTATAAAAGAGTCCTCAATGTAGGATAGAGCTAGCATATGGTCTGTTTATTGCATAAAGATTATTGGTTACATATGTGCATACATGTTTCAGTGGAGTTCAAATTCAGGGACAACGCTTCATCAGGCCAAATAGGAATTGATATCTTATCTTGACACCCGTTTCAACATAAATTCTTTTTTGGTCTGATAAAGTGTTCTCCATGAATTGACCAAAGTTTCTTCATAAGAGCATTCAACTTTAGAGACACAATTTTACGAGGTTGCTTCTAACCAACCAAGAAATGATCTTCTTCAAGATGTATGTAAACAAATACTTGGATATTGGATAAAAATAGCGCTCATATAATCTTCCTCTCAATACACTTATAATTCCAAATTTCTCATGCTGTTTATTGTCTAAACGAAAATCCACTTAACCCTTATTTACCTGAATTGCACGGTACCATAATATGCGTTTAACAATAAAGTTTAAGACTAACACACACACACACCCACACCCACACCGACACATATATATATATATGTGTGTGTGTATTTAGATGAGAAATGTCATCGGTACCGTCGGTCGGTTTAAAACATGATAATAAGAAACCGTTTTAGGACCCCATATCAAGATTTCTTCAGCCGATCTATCTCAATTATTCATAACCGGAAGTGGAAACAGAGATGCTTGTTTCCACTTCTGGCTATAAATAGATGAGATAGGTCGGCTAGAGAGAACTTAATATAGGGTCCTAAAACGGTTCCCTATTAGCAGGATTGAAACCGAAAGTACCGATGACTTTTCTCATCTAACCTTTCTTAAATTAAAAATGTACATATTGCGGTCTTATTTTTGAATTGCTTTTATAATAAAGCAGTCTTTCTTATGGAATCTATTTCTGTTAAAATATACTTAGCTATATATATATATATATATATATATATATATATATTCTCAGTGTCTCTAAATGTACGTATCAATTGCTTGTATCTATATATAGGCAATCGTGTTGTCTAGTGTTTATGTAGTTGTGTCATGCTTTTTTGCGAGTGCATGTGTGCGTGTTACACATAGTAAATACAGTTCACCAAACAAGACAAAAATACGAGGGAGAGTTCTTTACCAAAGCGACAAATAACATCTTTGATTACCTTATATTTTATTCTCTGAAACTGTCACCTGAAATGAAGGCATCTTCTTTCGAATAAAAACGCCAACACGCGGAATTATACTATATAGATTTTTATTTAAATGGTTTCCTATTTCTCGGGTATTGCGCGCCTTTCCTTTTGTTCCTACATTCTTGCACGAACTGCTTCACCTCACGTTTAAGTTGACTGCAAAGACAATCACTTTGAGCTTGCTAGGCCACGTAGACTGCTGATTGACCCCTGTGTCCTAGTCAACAAACCTACTGACAAATTCTGACTGACATACACAAACTCTTTAAGTGACTATATCATCTTTCCGTGACTATATACTTTTTCGCTTCATTGTTTGTTACTACGTAAGCTTGATGCCACATAAGTAGATCAGTCGTATATTCTTTGGTTAACTGTAATCTTCTTGTTTTTACAAACTAAATTTTTAATTTCTATTATATAAATATTTAACATAAATATTCCCATCTCAATAACATTGTTCTCTTAGTGAAATATTTCATTTTCTAGAACACTGAACAATCGCAGTGCCACCCTTCGTTTCAACTGCCATCTATTCCCGGGAACTCATATTGTAACCCCCCCCCAAAAAAAAAACAAAAAAAAATAGTATTATATTTGAAAATATATTTGTGTCTGTAACCTTAAAATGCCATTAACATTCAAAGTGTGTATAGTGTTTATGAGATGGTGTTAGTGAGATACTTTAAACTATATATTCCTTACAAATTATACAAAATATAGTATAATTTATGTTTTTTTGAATGAATATGATCGTTTTATTCAAACTGTTGAATGTGTATATGAAATGAAATGATTGTTTCTTTGTCTTTACTTATTTAATTACTTTAAAAATTTTATTATAGATATTTTTCTCTAGTAAGTTAACCTGTATCTAAATTTAAGTCTTATTCTTTTAATATAAGTTTACTAATTAAAGGAGATTGATTGCAAAACAGCCAGAGAAGAAAATATTTACACTATAGCGGACTAAAATACACACACTAACAGAATTAAAGACTATGAACAAAAGCCTTGAAACTTTCAACAAATCTTTCAAAATTCTGATGATAAATTAGTAAAACACTAATGTCCCTATTAGGATATTTATTCCATATACAGCTAAAAAAATCAACACTAATTTATCGTTTTCCTCTCGACACTTTTATAAAACATTATCAGACTCATCAGTGACATGACTTATTTTCAATTCAATAATAGTTTCTTTTTTACAGAGTAGTCACTACTCATCAACGCCCAAAGACCACTCGAGGATAAGGTTAATGTGTGTGTGGTAGCCCATGAAACAATAGCGTAGTAATCGTTAGTGGAAATTTGGTATAATTAGATTATTTAAGGAGTCGGTTACACAGAAACTTGCTCACGTTTGAATTAAATACGATAATATTATAGTCAGCTGGAAAGCAAACCAACGGAACAGAGTTTCACAGGCGGGCAGTTTCAGGGAAAAGCCTTGTTCGTGCAATACACGTTTAGGGTTAGGCACAAATAGAGTGTGAGGGAAATTATTGGTATTAGTTTTTGCTAGACGAGTGTTTTTGTAAAAGTTTCACGAGAGACGACTATAGATTGGGGGTCAGACGAGCACATATAATATTTAAAAGATTAGACTTAGTAAAACCCTTTCCATAAAGTTTCCTAATGAAACAGAGAACAATCACTCAATACCATTCTTAGGCATGTAATGAAATCCAATAATGATCTACCCTTCAAAGTTTACTGCAAAACAAGACACAAAAATAATTACATAATTTCTACTCACACTGAAATAAGAAAATAAAAACCGGCATGATAATCGATTTTCTCCTAAGCGCATTCAAAATTTGTAATCCTTACTATAGGGACGAAGTATTTAAATACATCAGGAAATCTTCGAAAACGTTGCAATGCCTTACATATTTTATATTAAATGCAAAGGAAAAACTCATACAAATATTTTCCAGATAATAGGCTCTCATTAATAGACACTTACTTTTACATACACACACCTATATTATAATAATTTGGAACACTCTAAGCAAACTAGAAATTCCAATAATACAAAACAAATCACGAAATATAAAACAAACATTATAAACAACAAAATATTTCCAAAAGAATCCCTGATCTAATGCAGGTGTATATACTGTCCTAAACCATAGTTGTCATCAAATATACGTCGTTGAAACTCAACGGACAAGAGAGACGAATTAATGAACATAAAAGAGATATGAAAATTAGCATTCCCGTAAAGCATTATTCTTTTCTGCAATTCATTCTTCAAACGAGCTAAACTCATTAAATTCATCTATAAAATAAAACTTCAAACGTTTGTGTGTGTGTTCGTATGTCTGCTCAAAATTCTCGTGATCCGCAGTCTTACAGCATAAACCTGATATTGTTGGAAAGAGCGATCTCGTAGACACGTTAATATCGAAGAATCAGAAAAAGAAATCTTCGATTATTTCGTGTAGAAATGTCGTGTTGTTTGAGGGGAGAGTTGTCATGTAAAAATGTTGGTTTTGGCGCAGTTCGTTAATTACGCCTGCCCGAACGCGAGTTTTTAACTTTTCGCTTTTAAATAGATAGATTTGCGATGTGATGATATCAGTGGCGTTTTAATCCGGTGATAACGCGCTCGCTTACAGTCTTATCTTTTGCGGGTTCGCGTCCGGCACGTGTCATTTTTAATAACAGTAAGTTTTTTCTATCTTATGTTAACACGATAAATAAAAAGCGTTTCTTTTTAACCTTTTTAAACTCCCCAACAGTCGCGTTCTTTTTATTTTCATGTTTTTATCCGTTTTACACCGTGACGCAGAAATTTTGTGTTTTAACCGTATCTTCTGTTTTCCAAATCTCCATTACAAGTTATGCTTTCGATTTCATTTCTGGATGATGATACCCAAGCCACATTTTTTCATGAATTAAAATATCATATTTAAGCGGATTTACCAGGAAACGCCCCCACCCCTGCTGTAACATTTTTAAAGTGGACTTTGCCGGGCGCCCCTCCTCTCGCTAGTTTTAAATTCATCTTGGTGAAAATATCTTTAATCAGCACTTATTCCAAACTGAAACACAATTAAAAAGCGTGACAGCTTCTGCAATTTATTTCCTTTAATCTGTAAAAGACATAGCATTAATTTAGACACATGTCTACTTACTTACCCCACAGAAAATAATACCGATAATAAAATAAAATAATCAGTCAATATATAAATAAAAGCAAAAAAAACACTCATTTTCCTTACAATTACACATCGAATATATACTAGCATTTCAGCCCGGCGTTGCCCGGGTGTTTGGAGGTGTATGTTGAGCAAAAAAAAAAAAAAAAAGAGCGGTCAATTTTTTTAAATTTCGCCCCTATTATTACCCCTTAACGTTTATTGTTTTGGGCTCAAATCAAGTTATTAAATTAGATCCATGTCCAAGGAACCTATATCTAAAATGTCAAGTGTTTAGACCCAAAATTGGCGGAGGAATTTGGTAGAGTTCTCAAAGGTCAAATCGTTGAACTTTGACCCATTACTAGCCGAATTTCTGGTTGAATACGGATCACAAAAATTTTCCCAAATCTCAGTACCCTGTATATCAAATTTCGAGTACGTAAGCTTAAAATTGATCGAGTTATTGCGTAGGGAAATGTACACTCACAGACACACAGACAGACACACAGAGATATGTTCACTTTTATAGATATACTAACATGGGTGTCCGGCGTTGCCTGGGTGTTTGGAGGTGTATGCTGAGCAAAAAACAAACAAAAAACAGCAAAAGAAAACTGTCAATTTTTTTTTTAAATTTGGCCCCTATTATGACCCTTAACATTTATTGTTTGAGTTCAAATCAAGTTATTAAGTTAGATCCATGTACAAGGAACCTATATCTAAAATTTCAAGTGTTTCGACCCAAAATTCTCGAAGGAGTTTGGTACAGTTCTCAAAGGTTTAATCGTTGAAATTCGACCCCGTGACAGCGAAATTTCTGTCCGCAAACCAACCACGTAGATTTTCCCAAATCTCAGTGCCCTGTATATCAAATTTCGAGTCTGTAGACTGAAAATTTGGAGAGTTATTGCGAATGAAAATGTACACAGACACACAGACAGAAAGACAGACAGGAAGACATACAGACACGTTCACTTTTATAGATATATAAATATATAGATAGATAGATTAAACAAAGATATATACGTATACATAAATATATATGGTAACAATTTTGTGTTTACTATAAACTTTTTACGCACATATTATGCAAGTATAAATCAAGTAGAATATCTGCATGAATATAATTACACGTTATAGTTTACTAATGATTATCATCCCATGAGAAAACCGCAAAAACTAACAGAAAATGAATGTTTAAAAGAATATGCAAATTAGCTAGATCTTTTGTTAGTGAATGCAATCCCATAACCCATATATAAGAAAATTATATTTTCTTTCTACATAAATAGAAAAGAGAGTTTTTAATATGAATATCAATACACACACAAGAAAAAACGAATATATATGAGTATAGACTAGCATTTCAGCCCGGCGTTGCCCAGGTGTTTGGAGGTGTATGTTTAGAAAAAAAAAGCAGTCAGTTTTTTTAAAAAATTGCTCCCTATTATCACCCTTAACCTTTATTGTTTTGGGTTCCTATAACGTTATTAAGTTAAATCCATGTCCAAGGAACCTATATCTAAAATTTCAAGTGTTTAGTCCGAAAATTGTCGGAGGAGTCTGGTAAAGTTCTCAAAAGGATAAATCTTTGAACTTTGATCCCTTTACAGCCAAATTTCTGACCGAAAACGAATTACGAAGATTTTCCAACATCTCAGTACCCTGTATATCAAATTTCGAGTCTGTAGACTTAAAATTAACAGAGTTATTGCGTTGGAAAATGTACACACACAGACACACACACAGACACGTTCACTTTTATACATATATATATAGATAATATACACTCGCCTCTTCTCATTCTAAAAGGAACAGAAATTACATCATATCTTTTAAAATTCAAATCCAGTCACAAAGTCATGCTTGACCTTTTAGATTTAGCATTCGACCTTCAGTCTATGAGAGATCAACACACAACTGAGGAGCAGTAATTTTCTAATAGGTTGAGAAATTCTTGCTGAATTTTTAATTTTGATTTCAAATGAAAATATTTTCAAATAAGTTTTCGTTAAAATACCTTTACTTTATATAGCATTTAAAAGAGCATTTTTCTCTATATATAATCGTTTAAATTATAGCCATTTTATACAATTATTTTTTCTTTTCAAAGCGTTTAATACACGATGAAAAAAGGCAAATTCACATTACACTGAAAAGCTGCTGAAAAAGCTCGTAATATCAACGAAGCGTTTGGCTCAGGAACGCACAGCACAATTGTGGTTTCACAAATTTCGTGGCGGCGACGAAACAAATCCACGCGCAACTATTCGGGAAATCTTAATTAGACGTAACGTATCAGACGATTTCCAACAACTTGATAGAGATTAGAAAGAAAAAAAAAACTTAATAAATAGGTGCTTCACGAACTGAACCACAAGAAACACCGTACTGAAATGTCATCTTCCCTTTTTTTCGCAACAAGAACGACTCGTTTCCCGGCCGGCTTATGAATTGCGATATAAAAAAAAAAAATTGGTTCTTTACGACAAGCGAGGACGCTAAGCTCACTGGTTAGACGCCGACGATGCTCTGCGACGCTTCCCGTAGCCAGAGTTGGACCAAAAGAAGGTCATGCTGACTGTTTGGTGGTTTGCGACTGGTCTCATCTATTACAGTTTTTTTTTAATGCAAGCGAAATCATTATGGCGAAGAAGTACTGTCAACAAATGGATGAAATGCTGAAATGCATCAAAAACTTCGACAACAACACCCAGGATTAGTCAACAGAAAAAGGCCCAACTCTTCTCCACGAACAAGGCCCGATTCACGTTCCTAAAACAACCTGCATAAGTTGAACTAATTGGGCTACAAAACTCTGCTTCATCTACCGAACTCTCCAGACATCTTACATGCCGACCTTTGCAAGGATATCGACAAATTTCTGCACGAGAAATGGTTCAAAAACTTGAGCGATATCAAAAACCGCCGTTAGTGGCTTCATCTCACCAAAACGCAAGTTTTACATGCCTTTACGTTACTAATACACTTGTTTTGCGTTGACGAAAGTGTGTTGATTTTGCTGGTGCTTATCTCGATGAATAACTTTTTGCTTGAGCCGAGATATATTCATCTGAATTTAAAAGTTAAAAACCGCATGAACTTTCTTATCAACCTGATATAAATACCAAATCAGCGAGTAAAAGAATGTGCAAAAGCACCAAAATACCGGCAGTGTTTGTGATGCCCCTAAATCTGGTCGTACTAGAGTATCTCTAACAGGGAAGACAATTCTATCAAGATCCGCAGCCTAAGACACAGATTTGAAACGGTTGTCCAAATCCAGCAACAGTGCAATCTTGTTAAAAAGTGCTCTCTTTCTACTGTCAAGAACAGAATAAAGGAATTTAATTTGCGAAGATATGTTGCAAGACGCAAGCCAATGGTTTCTGTAAAGAACAGAAAGCGCCGTCTGGACTTTGTCAGATGCAATGAAGATTATGACTCTTCATATTCGTCAAAAGTACTTTTTAGCGACGAAAGCAAGTTCAATAGGCTAGGTAGTGATGGTAGGCAGTACGTCCATCGGAGGAAAGACGAAGAATTTAATCCTAGGCGCTCAGTTTCAACGCTGCAAGATGATGGATGTTCAGTTTTGGTGTGGGGCATTATTAATGCCAATGGTTGAGAGCCTATAGTTCGCTTGCAAGGTCGAATTAATTCGATCAAGTGCATTAATATGCTGACTGAGCATTTTCTACCCTACTCTGGTCTGAATTTGGATGATAATCCCATCTTCATGCATGATAATGCTCCCATGTTAAGAGGTTCCTTGAAGAGCATGATATTCCGTGTTTGGATTGGCTTGCACAATCTCCAGACTTCAGTTCTATCCAAAACGTACGGCATTACATCAAACAACAGCTACACAATGATAAAATTTCAAATTTGAGAGAACTTTGGACAAAAATGAAAGAAAAGTGGGATGTTCTTTCCCCGAAGTATTGCTGCAGTCTTATTCAAGGAATTCCCAAAAGATTGCAGGCTGTCAAATTGCAGAAGGGCTATGCTACTAAATATTAACTAGTTCATTGTGTTCCTGGTTTATTTGTGTTGCATTAATGTCCTAAAGTTACATTTAAATAACAATTTTCCATTGTGTGGACTTTCTTTTTGCCTCCTCAATTTGAAGTTATTTTTTTAAATTGACGTGAACACTAGAATATTTCAATTAAAAGTCAAATACGAACAGGTAAAATTATAGAAAAATAAAATTAAATGATGTATAGTTTTTTTAAGCAGTTACATTACATTTAGCTTAAATTTGAAGTTTTGGAAAAAATACAAGTGGGAACTTTCTTTTTGCCGCCTGTGTATAATATGCTTGGAGACGTCCAATGCAATTAATAGCAGCGTCTTAACTTAAGCGCTTTGAAGAGTAATCTGTGGTATATATTTTCAAACTATTTCCAAATACGTTTTCAAGTCATGAACTCGTTTTGTTATGATTTTTTGCTAGAAAAAGCCTCAAACACAGTAACCTATGACATTTTATCTAAACATTTGGAGTCCTAATCCTTCAAAGCAATGAAATTCTGAATAAATTGCTGAATAAATTTAATTGAAGCTCTTAATGTGTAAGTCGTTGCAACATCTTGTTGCCATGGCCACATTTTGTCATTCATTTCTTAATCTGGAACACCTGTAGATAACATTACTTCACAATAAACCCATTAGTTTACTGTTTTATTATTTATGCATCTAGAAGTATGGTAATGCATTTATGTCATCAAATTACTTGCGTTTAAAGCGCCCGCCCTGTAATTCAGTTAGTCATATGTTCCTTCATTTAAGAGTAAGTAATGTCTGGAATGATGATATAAAAACGAGCAAACCTATGTTATGCTACACTCCAAAGAATGCATACACTATTGCCTAGTTTCTAGAGAAGGAAATACATGATAGGATGATATCATGATAACAGAATATGTACCTTACCGCCTACCAAAAGAGGGGAAAATAATTCATTTGAAGCATTATCATGATCACAGAATATGTACTGCGCTACTTTGTTATAATGTCGAAATAAGTTTTAAATAATTATTTATTTTTAAAATATATGTTGTATTAGCTTATAAAAGTTGCAAAGGTATTTTTTTACGACCTGCCCCAGCGTAGCGTAAACACCCCCAACCTCCCCAGGCTAAAAGGGCCTTCCGACTAAACCCCCCTCCCTCCCTCCAACTTCACTATGTTAAGATTTTCGAGGTTGGGGAGTGTTTCTTTCAAAAGCCGTTCTTAACATGGGGTGGTTGGGGTGTTTATAATACACTGAGGCACGTCGTAAAAAAATACCGTCAAAAATTTAAATTCTATATAAACAATGTTTACATCGAAAGAAAAATCTATAATTCATTTCATGCGAGCGATCGTGATGTTCCTGATTTAAGAAAATGTCGTTTAAGATCGTACAGATTTTACTTTTTCGAGACACTAGGCAACGAGGAAGGAAAAGGAAACTGATTATATACCGAAGTTATATCGTCGAAATAGAGCTGACTTGAAATAAAATAACAAAATAAATCTACATTGTGTTAGACTTGTGAAATTACACATTGAATTGAGACGTACACAAAACTTACATAGATAAAAACCTCTAATGCACACACACACATGCGCGCATATATATATATATATATATATATATATATATATGTGCATATGTGAACTTATATATAATTGCAGTAGTAGATTAATAGAAGTTATTGTATAGTTTCGCCTTCAAATACATATATACAAAGTATTCATTAAAAATAAATATATCTGTATACCTATAAAGTTGGGTTTCTTCTCGCTCTGAGATTGATATCAAAAATCTATTTTTCTATTTAAAAATTATTAAAACGCACTTTTAATATACTCATTCATAAATATGCAAGCGATTACACAATGTTTAATTAAGTTGCATATTTAGCTGAAAAATGAGCGTTAATTAATGGTTGGTTTTATTTACGGTTACCTATTAGATGATTGGTTTAATTTCACTATTCCGCTGAATCAATCCTCCTTTCTAAGGGAAATATAGATACGTATAAGAGTAATAATAATTAGGACCTCATGGGCAGTATATATTACTGTAGTTGACGGAACAAATGCGATTTAAACTGACAATGAGATTTGACTTGAAACTAGGAAAAATCTGGAAAAAACGAATTATTCCATTTACGTATTTGGCCCATCTTTTTATTTTTATTTTTATTCTTATCTCTATATTCTTCTTGTTCCTCCTCTTCCCTTCCCCGAACTAAGTCTCTATATCTAGTACACGACCTGACCTCAATTAAGCGACCGGTCAAACTTTATGATTCTTTGAATTCTATTTGAAGAGATATCTATTTATATACATGTATGTATGTTTATGTGTGTATATGTATGTATATGTATATATATGTTTATATATGTATGTGTGTATATGTATATATACATGTGTGTATGTGAATTTGTATGTATATGTATATATGTATATTGTGTGTATGTGTGTGTGTTTATATATGTGTGTTCATGTGTATATAGGGATGAATATGCACATATGTTTCACCCCACTTCCTACCACTTACCACTAGGCACCGCCAAAAATGGCCGCAAAATCAAGTTGTTGTTGTTTTTTAAAACTAAATTACATTTATTAAAATCCATTATTTCTGAGTAACTTTTTTTTTTCCAGAAAGATAAAACCCTGAATTTTCTCATATAGAAAACAGAATAATGTAAAACTTTTTCTACTATTTTTAATTCAATTTTAAATGTTAAATTTTCCCAAAAAGTTAACAATTGACATTTTTTGTCTTGCACAAAAAACGTATTTAAATATTTTAAAAAAAGGGTTTTTGAAATAATTAATTTATTTATTTATTGTCTAACTAAGATTTAGGATGATTTTCTAAGAGAATATGCAAAAATATTATAATATAAGTACCGGAATTTCAAATAATTCCACTTATTCATATAGGTAACCAGATATTTCGCATCTACGTAGAGTTCAGATCGACTCTGTTTACGTTTTCGTTTTGATAATAAGAAAACTATGGAAGACCAAACAGGCCAAAAAAAACTTATTTTTCAGTGACGAAAATTTCAATGTATTATTAAGCTGAGGCTGGCCAGTACCAGATGGGTGACCATTTGTATGAGTTTGGTTTTTAATGTGTATGTGTGTGGGGGCTAGGCTCCCCAAAATGGGGGGGGGGGCAATTTAAAGCAGAATAAAAAAAAATTATTTCAGCGCGTTTGGTCCACCGTAGTCGAAAGGCGGCAAACGTTTTCAAACGGGATCGAAAAAAATGATGCTATTTTTTACACAAAGGGCACAATATTTATCGAATGTTTTTTTTCTGTATCGATTATTCAAAGCATGCCCTGTTTAATAATGGTCATGCATTATTCGGCTCGCTAAAAAAAAATTGTTAATTTATTCATCAAAAATTTTAAAATGGCTTTTTTCGTATAAATATTAAAAAAAATTTTTTTTTGTTTTGCTTAACTTAAATTAATTATTTTACTTAACATATTCACCGAATTTCACACTTCAAAACTCAAAAGCGGGATAATTAAACACAATCGAAGTTCTGATATTCAGACGTCAAAATAAGGTATGCAAACAATTTTTTTTTTTTTTTTTTTTAATCTATAATTCTGTCCGTTACAACAACACAATATGTTTTGTTCAGTTTCAGATGATTATTTTAAGCATATTTGTTCCCACTTCAAAACAAGGGGGGGTTTTGTAAGCAAAAAAAAATATATATATAAATATCGTTTATGAAAAATAAGTACACTGTTATAAAGTTCATTCTTCTCCTAACAATCGCTGAAAATTTCGTATTGATCGGATAATTACCTGATTTTTGGTAGATTTTTAAAAAGACGGTCCGTCAAAAAGTACTGACCTGCCCCCCCAGTTTTGGCGGTGCCTAACTTACCACTACCTACTCTCCCTAACACTTCGCCCCACTAAAAATAATATAGACTTCTAATGAAAAGGTTTCCACCAGACTTTGAATTATTATCGCTGGACCCACAAAACAATTTATACAAGCACTTGCCCGATTCGGATATCTACACAGCTATGCGGATTACCCAATATATAACTTGGACCTTATTACCAAACGGATGTAAAGAACGTATAACATGGATTTTACCAAGCAAGCTGGATCTAAAAAAAACATTCACATCCTTTTTCTACAAATCCTCCTGCTACAGGACTTCTGATAAATGTATTATTTTCACTTTGACTTTTCATGTCTCACTGACTTTAGCAAATAGGGTGCATACCTTTATAACTATTTGCTAATATTTTCTCTCCTCTGATGAGATGGTAGACATCGAAACCCTATAGGTTAAGGAGATTAATTTTCTAAATCATTCTGTGTCTTGCTTGGAATAATAAAAATTCTTTGATATGAAACTCAACCACTTCATTTCATTTCAATGAGAGTTTTTGAAATTCATTGAATTACAATTTAATATATATATATATATATATATATATATATATATATATGCTGCATTTTTTTCGTTAAATAAAATTGACGTTTTTTATCTATTAATTCTATTTTCGATCCTTTCCAACTTCCGAATAACAGTCTTCACTTCTGGCGGGAACTGGCTGATGTAATCACCATATTTATCATAAGTCCGAGTACTTTTCAATCCTCCAGGATTCATCGTCAGGGATAAATTAATCTTACTGGTGTTTAACCATTTATAAAGTGTTTTTTGTTATTGGTTAATTATTTTCTTCATCTTTTAAAATTTTTTTGAAATTTTAACTGGTTTTCCTTAAACGGAAATGGAATCACGTTGTCTTTTCTAGGACAACAATTTTATCATTCTACCCTGTAAATAACGGACCGTGTCGTCTACGTGTTCATGTAATTACGTTTACGTTTCTATACAAATGTACGTTTGTCGCAGCCTGTATCGTTTAGGGGGTATGGATGTGTGTGTATATACGTGTAAATGTTTATCGAGCAAGTGCGTGTGGGGTGTTTACATATATACAATGTTTTGGATAAAATAATAGAGAAAGATGCAGCTTTTTCATAGTCGCAACACATCGGACAAAGAGACACATGACTTCTCCTGAATCGTAACTCTTTGACGTCTATTTCTTTGACGTCTCCTTTAAACGTAACTCATTTCTATTCTGCAAACCCATGAAAAATAAATTATTAGATTAGTGCTAAAATAACATCGTTTTTTTTTTTTTGGCGTTCAACTTTATGTCAAAAAGCAACATTATTTTTGCACCAACCTAATACATTTCACACATAACATTTATTATCATAGTTACGATTCTTTCGCTTTCGGAGTGCACGCGGTTTCTTTTTGGTGATTACATCTTTCCAACTTCCCAGCTGAATGCTTTCTGACTGACAACTACAATACTAAACAAATGTTCTCTCTGGACCGTTTTACTCTGCGTCTCTACTAACAAACTCTCTCTGTATGCCCCTGGCTCCCTGTATATATCAAACTCTTTCTCTGTATCTCTTATATCAACCATGTCACTTATTGGTTTTGGTAAAATCTAGATGTATTTGTTTGCTCTAAGTAACATTCGAATCTGGTTTATCATCTATGCTATTAAATTTCAATTTATTTTTCCTATTTAAACATTCTGTCTGAATATTTCGTATTTAATAACACTGACAATCTCCCACTTCCGGTTTAATAATGTAACCCAGCGTTTTCCAGGATACCAATATACAAGACTACTCCCTCTTGGTATGGAACTAAATAAAAGTAATATAGTCTAAACTGCAAGTAAAAAGTTTAATGAAATATATAAATAAAGTAAACAGGAAGTGCCGAGTACCAGTAGAAGTATCTGTTTGTCGATGAATGACAAATGAGATAGATTGCGCATCTATTTGCCTTCAGAAACTGTTAAGGTCTCTAAGTGCATGCACAATGTACAATTTACAAACTGTGCCTCGTCAGATCATGGACCATTTAGCTATAAATAAAAATTTATTTCTTCAAAGTCACGCTGGTCAGATATATTGAAACGTTAGCGTACCTTATTATTCCATGTCTCGTTTAATGACATCCTCTTCGATTCGATCAGGATGCGGTGCTGGAAGCATCACCACTTAATTAATTTGGTCATATCGTCTTACACGAGATGAATATCGTATTACAGGAATTAAATATCGTCCAACGTGAATGGAATTGTCTGCAACGATCACATTTCCAATTTAATCAATTTGTTAAAAAAAAAACTATCGTATGTGTATAACGTATAAGTCTTCAAATAAATCATTCTAACGCGTAGGTTGCTATCCATGACTTTATGAATAATGGATTTTGATCCAAATTCGAATAAAAATCCTGGAAATGAGTTTAAGTAAACGCATATCATGATTTGAATCTTTATCAGCAAATATAAATTTGATGAAAAACTGTTCTGTTAAAAATATAATTTTATCCGCCCTGAGACGTGATGTAAATAATTTTTATTATGATTACTATTTCAGATTAAGTAGATTGTTGAGATAAAAATATTTCCACAGTTGAAGCAAAAAAGCTACCTCGTCTGAAAATAGGATCCTGAACAGAAGTGTGTGTTCTATCCCAACCATTATCAATGGACCAGAGGTCATCTCGTCAGCTCCAGACAAGGCCAAACTATTTGCCAAGAACTTTGCAGCTAATTCTACCCTATGCGACCAAGGCTATCAACCCCCCATATTTCCTCCTATAACGCAGAACACGCTAGGTAACATACACATATCTGTGCAGGAGGTCGCCGAGCTTATCAAGAACCTTGATTCCAGTAAAGCAACTGGCCCTGACGGCATCCCAATTATAGTGTAAAAAAATCTTCAACCAGAACTTGCTCCCATACTTACGACACTGTTTAAGGGTTGCCTTAAGGAGAAGTGCTTTCCAACACCCTGGAAATCCTTATCAGTATGCTCTGTATTTAAGAACTCAGGTGATAAGTCAGCTCCCTCTCAGTCCAGACCAATAAGTCTCCTGTGTGTCATGAGTAAGTTGCTGGAATCCATATTAACTAGAGAAATAGTCAACCACCTCAGCAGAAATAACCTTCTTAGTGACACACAATATGGTTTCCGTTCTGCAAGATCTACCGCAGATGTGCAAACGGTTATACCTCATAGGATTAGTTAATCTCTTGACAAAGGCGTCCTTTCTAGGGCAATTGCTCTTGACATATCAAAGGCCTTCGATAAGGTATGGCATAAAGGCCTACTTCACAAGATTTCCAGCTACGGTATAACTGGAAATGTTCTCTCTATCATTAAATCATTTCTCTCTGATAGGCTCATAAGAGTAGTGGTTGATGGACAAAAATCAGTGGCCTGCAGTATTAATGCTGGAGTCCCTCAAGGGTCAATCCCGGGCCCAACTCTCTTCCTGATCTACATCAATGATCTCCCTAAACACATACTTAAATAATTCGTTGACATCTATGCTAATGACACGACCATCTACGGCAACACACCAAAGGCTGTAAATGACAAAGCTCTCGCTGATTCTCTCTACTCTGATCTCGAGCGCGTGGTTCAGTGGGGGAAGACGTGGCTGGTTACCTTTAATGTATCTAAAACCAAACTCCTATTTTTGCATCATTAAAGCTCTGAACCCCATTTGGCATCAATTGAAATGGATGGCTAACGTCTAGGAGAAGCCCCATGTTTTGACAAGCTTCTGGGCTTGACCTTCACTCCTAATCTGAAATGGAACACGTACATCAAGTCTGTTGCCAAGGTCGCTGGAAATATGGTGGGATCCTTCTATCGCTCCAGAAGATATTTCGCTACTGATGCAATTCTCTATCTATATATAAGCCAAGTACGTTCAAGGATGGAATACTGCTGCCATATCTGGGCAGGGGCTTCTAAAAACAGCCTATCCTTCTTTGATAGAGTACAAAATAAACTTTGTGGCTTAGTGGGGGATGCTCTCTTCTCTTCCCCGCAACCTCTCCTTCATAGAAGAGACGTTGCGAGCCTGTCTTTGTTTTATCGTTATTTTCATGGCAGGTGCTCGTCTGAACTCCAATCTCTGGTCCGCCCTCGCCAATCTGTTACGAAAAACACCCGTCCACCTGAATCCACTGTCAAAAACTTTCCCCACTCTTTATCTATGCCTAAATAAAAACGTAGATTCCATGAACAAAGCTTCTTTCTTAGAACTGCAATCCTGTGGAACTCTGTTCCGCCTGCCTGCTTCCCAACTGACTACAACCTGGATGTCTTCAAGTCCAACGTAAACAAATTCCTGATGAACCGCCCCCTGAACTAGACATTATTAAATCTCCACACTAACGTACTTTACTTACAATTACCCTTATCCCCGAATGCCTTTCTGGCCTTGATAAGTGGTGACCACCTTGTAAAAAAAAAATATATATATTTAAACAGTATTAATTAATAACCATTGTTTGCACCATTTGGTAACAGAGGCTTAGTAAGTCTGCGCCTCAATCGATACTCATCAGTTATATATATATATATATATATATATATATATATATATATATATATATATATATATATATATATTATACAAGGTGAGTCACAGAAAATCGATGTTTTTAAATCGATGTTTATATATATATATATATATATATATATATATATAAAGCGATGCTCTCTGTGCAAACAAATCGAGCTTAGGTAGTTCGGACGATGTCAAAACATCGTTAATTCAGTACAAGCACAGCAGCCGCCGATAGCGTAGTGATTAGGATCTTTGACTGCCGTACAGACGGTCGGGCTTCAATCCTAGCTTGAAGTAGTGGCTTGTCTAGCCGCACTGATGAGCTGCGAAACAGTAATGTATGTGGATGACTATATATATATATATATATATATATATATATATATATATATATATATATGTATGAACAATATTTAGATTTTCCTTACAAAACATCCGTTTGCTGTGACTCACCCTATATATATACACACATACTAGATTACCTCACCTCACCACCCAGTTAAAAGACACGCTTAAATACAATATTTTGATTAATGCAGATTTCGAATTTATTATATTGGATCCAATATATAGTAATGATTTAAAAAATTAAAAATGACTAATGCGCTAATACCGAGAATCGAAACCAAAATTACGAATTACTTTTTCCTTTGACGTAATTGTTTGAGCAACGAAGACATGTTTGCTGCAAGACTAGAAATTAAAACATGAATCAATAGCTACTACGTTATGTATTCATATTCGTAATGCGGTCATTCAACCATTACTTCAAAAGTACCTTTTTTTTCATTTTCACGCTTTTGCACCGGTTTTCCCCGGCTAAAAAAAAATATTAAGTTTCGCATGGTTTACAATATCCTATATATGAGGTTTTATGTCTGTAGACATAAAACTGAGAGAGGAGTGTTGTAGGTAATTTTTTAAACAAATTACGCGCACATAATTATATTTAGAAAGTGATTTGTGTTTACTAAAACCGTTTTACACAAATATTACGCAAATATAAATCATGTAGAACATTTGCAAGAATATAATTACACGTAATAGTTTACTAAAAATGAGCATACCACAAGTAAACCGAAAAAAACTAATAGGGATTAATTAAAATGAATGTTTAAAAGAATATGAAATTAGCTAGATCTTTTGCAAATAAATGCAATTCCACGACTCACATAAAACAGAGTTGTATTTTCTTTTTAAATAAATAGGAAAAAGGTTCGCCTTTTTTCTTCTTGGCCTTCGGGTCAAGATCTTTTTTCTGTTATAAAAGAGTAGTATCAGTTCCGGCAGATTCTGCAATCAAAGTTTTAAGTGGGAGCAACCCCACATATGAGACCATTGTTCTTAACCAATCAATTTTGGTCAATGTAGGGAAAACCCTTCATACTAATTTTCGCTATCCAGTCTCCTCCACTCACTCTCCACATTAAAAAAACGGCCTTGTGCCTAATTTGCTTAGTGGGAGAGCAAATAAATACCTAAATACATCGGAAAAGGGGGTTTTAATATAAAAAAAAACAAAAAGCCAAATTTATAGAAGAATATATATATATATATATATATATATATATATATATATATATATTCCTATGAATTTGTTTGGTTTTGTATATTGATATTCCTATTTACAACCATTTTTTCTATTTAATAATAATTATAGCATTTTATGATTATTATAATATATAATTATATATATATATGTGTGTGTGTGTGTGTGTATGTTAAATTTATTTATACAAATATTAATAGCTGCATATGTGTATGTATGCTTCAGTAATCACTCGTTTAGGGAGACTACGTCTTCAGGCCAAGAATATACAGATAAGTATTAGTAAAATAAGTTATGTTCTCAAATACCAGACGCACCTTATTTTTTATTTATTTTTTTTCCATGGGAATCACCACGCCCGGAAGCCACTCGGGGATAAGAGTTATTTTGTGTACAATAATCAATGGGATAATATCGCGGTAATAGTTGGTATTGGACATTTGATAAAGTGTCTTACTTAAAGGGGCGATTAATCAGGAATTTGTTTATGTTGGACTTGAAGACGTCTAAGTTGTAGTCAGGTGGGAAACGGGCAAACGGAAGAGAATTCCATTTGCGTGCACTTCTCATGTTCATGGAATCTACGTTTTGATTTAGGCACAGATAAAGAGTGGGGCAAATTACTGACAGTGGTTTTAGCTAGACGGGTGTTTATCATGAAGGATTGACGAGGGGGGAACAGAGATTTGAGCTCGGGCGAGCACTTGCCATGGAAATAACGATAAAACAAAGATAGGCTCGCAACGCCCCCTCTGTGGGAAAGCGGTTGCAGGTAAGAGAAAAGGGTATCCCTCACTAGGCTACGAAGTCTATTTTGTACTCTGTCAAGGCAGGATATGTCTTTTTGAAGCTCCAGCCCAGATGTGGCAGCAGTACTTCAACTTTAGACCTACTTGGCTTTTATACAAATAGAGAATTGCATCAGTAGTGAGATATCTTCTGGAGCGGTAGGAGGATCCCACCATTTTCCCAGCGGCACGGGCAGCAGACTTGATATACGTGTTCCATTTCAGATCAGGAGTAAAGGTCAAACCCAGGAGCTTGTCAAAACATGAAGCCTCCCCAAGACGAGAGCCATCCATTTCAATTGATGTTAGATGAGGAACAGAGCGTTGATGATGTAAAGTTAGAAGCTTGGTTTTAGATGCATTAAAAGTAACCAGCCATCTCTTCCCCCATGAACATTATATATATATATATATATATATATATATATATATATATATATATATATATATATATATGAAATTTATTACTGTGAGTCCAGAATGAGTTTACAAATTGTTTCAGCTAGAGGAAAATCCTCAAAGAGGAAAAATCTAACTAGCATTGTCAGAATTCATAGATGGACTAAGTTATAAAATCAAATAAGAATGGAAAATTCGTAGATGAAGGGGAGTTAGAAAAGAAGGGGGAGTGGTAGGGAGAGGACGTTGGAATTTAAAGTAGTAGGAGTGTATACAATAAGAGAGGGGTTTATAATTAAATATTAATTATGTGTAAATTCTTATATACGTTTTTTTTTAGTTTATAACGGTTTAAAATTAAAAGACGCTACTCTTATTTATAACGGCATAAGTAACAGTTAATTTAAAGGATCACCATGGCAACAGGTTGGAGAGTTAATGTTAGTGAAGGAACGGGTTGAAAATGGGGTTTAAAGTGATTTAGCCTGGCGGGGAGAGATTGAAAGATATTTATTGTTTATAAAATGGAAAGAAAAAGAAAAGGAAAAATAAATTAATGAATTATACTTCACAGGTTTATTTTGATAGTATAATGGTAGGTAAGAATATCAGTAAGTAAATAAAATAAATTAAAAATTAAAATATTAATAAATAATCGTTAATGATAAGTAAATAAATTACGCGCACACACGCATAAATACACATACACGCGTACACCTGTACAATGTACGGAGACACATCAATGGGGGGGGGGGGAGAACATATGCCTAAGTATATATACAAAAACCACAGATACGCAAACATAAAAATAAATAAACACATATACATACATATACATGCATATACATACATATATATAAAATATTTTTTTTTTATTTTCGGGCGTTGTAGTTGAAGGAAAGAGAGAAGGAAAATATAAATTAATGAATAATAAGCTACAGGTTTATTTTAATAATATAGAAATAGGTAAGAATATCAGTAAGTTAATCAAATAATAATGAATTAATAAAATTATTAGGGAGATATTTATAATAAGTGAATAAAACACATACACACACAAATATACAAACACACATAAAGTCACATGTAGAAGATACGCACACAAATACAAATACATATATATATACACATACATATACATGCAAGTAGAAGATACGCACACAAATACAAATACATATACATATATACACACATACATATGCATATATATATACATATACAAACACATATATACACATTTACATACATATACACACATACACACATACACATAAAATAATACACACACACACACACATATATATATATATATATATATATATATATATATATATATATATATATATATATATATATATATAAATTAGCCGGGCAGGGAGAGATTGAAAAAATTATATTTTTGCTTTTTATTTATTATTTATAATTTTTTGAATTGTCGGGCGTTAAGTTGAAAGAAAGAAGGGGAAAATAGGGGGTAAATAGATGAATTATACGTTATAGGTTTATTTTGATAAAGTAAAAATAAGTAAGAATATCAGTAAGTTAATTAAATAATAAATAAAAATTAATATAATTATTAATGAAATGTTGATAATAAATAGATAACAAAAACACACAAATACATACAGATGAGTGCACATGTACAAAATATGTACACACATCAATGGGGGAGGAGCATGTGCTTGAGTATATGTACATACACAAATACGTAATTATATGTAAATAAGCTTCGTGTTAAAAAATATGATAATTATTATTGAAAGAATTAGTAAGAGGTAAATATAAAAGAAAAATATATAATATATATTATATGTAGATGGTAAATTAAATAATTAATTAAAGTAGAAGGTAAGTAAATGGTTAGTTGTTAACAAGTAGATAATAGACCGAGAAGCAAGTCAGAGGATACCAATTGTGATAAGTACGTAATTGAAACATTAGAAATCGCGACTTAACCATGGAAATAGCCAATAAGAAACTATGAGGCGAGAACCTTTAAATAATGACATAAGGAGTGATTAAGGCAAAGGGGGATACAAGAATGAGTTAGGCAAAGAGAGATGCAGCTAAAAATGGTGGGGATAAATAGGTGGCGGTTCTGTGGAGGGGTTCTTTCAGAATGAATGGGGGACTATATAGTTTCGGTTGTAAATAGGGTGTGTGTAATTCGTTAGTGTTAGATTTTATGGGTGGGTTATAGTTATTACTAGTTGAACTATGGAACATCGAAAAAAATATATTCCTGTCAATTTTGACATGAACACAATTCCATCTACCATGAAAAATGTTCAGCCAGAATATCTAAGATTGAATAACACAATAAACGCCGTTGTTGAATTAATTATTACGGACTCTTAACTAAAAATATTAACTTAGTGTTTGTATATTTCTGGTGAGAAGTTGCTTAAGAGGTGGGATTTATAATGTTTACAATTAAGTGAGGTTTCAGTTTTTTTATTTAGAAGTTTATCTCTATCTCTAAAATTAGTAATCAGTAATTTTTCAGTTAAGCATAAATAACATGGGGAGTTTAGTGATTTACAGGTACTAGCTCTATTCAGAATTTCCCAGCTAATAATTGGGGTGAGGTTGTTTCGGGTAAGTAGTAGATAGTTGTTAGTTAATGAAGTACTATTGGGGTGGTTGGGCTTATTTAGGGAGCATTTATGCACTCTAAATCTGTCTTTGAACGTGGTGCTTGAGAGGCCAATGTAAATTTTTTTTGTTTTGTGGGTCTTCAGCAGGGGCAATAGTTGCTTTGTAAACCACATTTGTTGAGAGACAATTTTGTTGGAGCGGGCATTGGGGTTTGTTAAGGCAGTTATAGTTATTTTGACTATTGTTATTATAGTTGTGGTTATTTAGTATTTTATCGTTGTGTTTTTTAATTTTATTTTCTAGATTTGTTGTGCACCTGTAGCTAAGCTTAATAGTGTTCTTATTAAAAAATTTATGTAGAATATTACTAGGGGGAAGTGGTGATTAAGAAGCATGAATAATTTTTTACCTAATTTAGTTTTTATCATATATATATATATGTGTGTGTGTATCTATGTATCTATGTATGTATGTATGTATGTATGTATGTGTGTGTGTTTTGAATTTTGAGAGCAATAAATCCGAGTGTTGGATTATTTTATAAGAGCCTAATATAAATTTACGATTCTATAGAAATTTAGCTGACATATTAATATTATTTAATTTGATTCCATCTATGGGATTTTTGGCGTAAACATCGAAGCACTCAACATCTAATCTAATTTCCAACCCAGTTAAAGTGAAAACTGCATCCTCGGAGTCTCATGGACAATAGCTATGTTTCACCATACACTTCCTTATGATTCCTCGGCGCTGTGGGAGTGTGAATCAAAATCCAAAGCCAGGTCTTCAATTTACAACCTATTCTAAACTTATTCATACCAGATCCGTTACGCAGCTGCGTTATTTTCGTAAATTCCAAAGATCCATAAAATAACAATGCCCATTTTGTCACACCAGATTCGACCGTCCGTATGTGGATGAAATTCCCACGACGTACTCAAAGTCCTTTCATACTACAAACAATTTAAAAATAAAAGTCTTGTTCTATTTCTCATTAAAAAAAACCCACTAACCACATATTAAATCCACAAATTTGCACATAAATAACAACATATAAACATTTTCAAAGTTTAACAAAACTGTAACAATATTACACAAAAAATAAGTTTTTTGTCTGCCTTCTACAAAATTTCTTCCATATTTTAATTGTAATTTGCTAGTTTTTTTTTCTGTTTTCTTTTTCTGTTTTAGAAAGTTGTAAAGCAAAAAAAAAAAAAATTCCGATAAGTTCGATTACGTATCAGTTTCAATTTTCTCATTCGATAACTTTGATATATATATATATATATATATATATATATATATATATATATATATATAGAGAGAGAGAGAGAGAGAGAGAGAGAAAGAGAGAGTATATATTGTTCGTTGTTAAAATAATGTTCTACTTCTCCTTTTTCTTCTTCTTCTTCTTCTTCTCTTCGTTTCTTCTTCGTTCTATTACGTATCAGTTTAAATTTTCAGTTTCAATAACTTTGGGAAATATATATATATATATATATGCATATATGTATATATATATATATATACATATATAGTAATTTATAAAATATATATGGCGATTAAGCTACACTGAATATTCTGCGTTTCATCCACTATAGGATTCGTCAGGCTTATGCGCATGTGCCTGACGAATCCTATAGTGGATGAAACGCAGAATATTCAGTGTAGCTTAATCGCCATATATATTTTATAAATTACTAACTAGCTCTACCTACGTATTGAGCACTTTTGAAGTAAATACTTAAAGTTTACACATAAATCTATACTTTCGTATATTAATTTTATGTGAGTAAATGAAGTAGTTATATATATATATATATATATAGAGAGAGAGAGAGAGAGAGTGAGGGAGAGGGAGTCAAAGAGTGTATATATATATATATATAGATTCGTTGTTCGAATTATGTTCTACTTCTCCTTTTTTTCTTCTTCTTCTTCTCCTTCTTCTCTTCGTTTCTTCGTTTTCATTAATAAAACGGGGTTATTTTAATTTGTATTTTTTTTCATTTTTTTTTAATATTATCTGATTACTCTCCAGACTAATTACTGTCAAATTTCTCCAATATCAATTAAGGACTGGAGTTTTGTGAAAGCGACATCGCCTGATGATGTCTCTAGTTAATTACAACTAGTTGACGGAAACATATCCATCAATGTGTAGCAATATCTGCATTATCTTGGTAATGTATATATATATATATATATATATATATATATATATATATATATACCTCCATATATGTATATATATATATATATATATATCAGGATTACACATAATCATAATACAACTTTTCCCTAAGTTACGCTGTCTGTTCCTTCGCATTATCTCTTCAATTCTAACGAAAACACAGCAAAATTACCTTTTCTAGTTCTCTGTTTTACTTGCTTTTCACTCACAAACAACTATAAAAAAATCCATTTGACACGCTTACTCTCTCTTTCTCCTTGCATAGTTCATACCAACAACAGAAAAAACATATCTCACATTACTCTCAGAACCCAAGCAGCTCACCTTTTCTCTCTTCTTTCCATTTTCTGTCGATTACACCTCACGGAGCCACAACCAAAATACAATTCCATATGCAAAAACAGAAAAAAGATTCAATCATAAAACCAATACATTTTGAGTGTGCATATGTGTATGTGTGTGAGTAAGCTGTTCTCCAACCAAATGTAGCATATTAACTCATTTTATCTTTCTATATGTCCACAAATTATCAATTATCTACTATTTTTATATCTATATATACAGGGTACCCTCCCCCCAAAAAAACAAAAACAAAAGCTAAATTGAGGCCATCTAAAACAAAATTGTAGAACGGAGAAAAAAAGGCCAAAGACCCTAGTGTTTGGATGTGATGTTTTTAATATAATAAACTAGTTATGGCCAAAGTTTCATTTCATTCGAACAAAACACTAAGAAACGGGGTCTAATTAGAGTTGGGGCCCGTTTTTTTGGGTCACCCTGTATATATATACACACACACACGCACATATATATATATATATTCATTTCCTTTCTTTATATCTCTTTTCCCTTTTTTTTCTTTTTGTCTTTACTTTATCATCTTTTTTGTCTATATTTAAACTCAATTCATTTGTATTTCTACAGGATGTAACGATAAAAGTGTCGCCCTAAAGAAAACAGCACTGCAGCTACATTTTAAGAGTTTTATTGAAACAAATTAATTCAGGTAACTTGATAATGTAGTTGAGCTGACATCTATACAATGTAGCCGCCTTCAGCCTCAATCACTACCTCGATACAGGTCCAGAACTGTGGGCATGCCTTTTCCACAAGCGCCAGTGACCAGGCCGGCTTTAGTAATGATGGATGTTATGTTGGTGATGTTCTCGACGTATGACCAAGTGAAGTTGTCCAGCGGGCTCAGGTCGGGAGAGGAGGGGGGAGATGGAGAAGAGTACAAAGTCGTAGCACTCCTTCTGAAGCAAAGCCTTTTCCTCTTTGGACTAGTTAACCGGCGCCGAGTCATGCTGTCACAGTCGGGGTCTACCAGCTCACTTTATTGTACCAGGGAAAACCACACTCTTCAGCACATTCAGGCACACTTTGGTGTTGCCTTTGAGCAGACTTTAAAGATCTAAGGTGGTATTATGTGACCCCCACTTGAAACCACACTGAAGCCACTTATCGTGGGCGGAAATTTTATTTTCCTCATCTTGGACATGTTCCTGTTATTCGTAGTAATCCAGCGATGCATTTTGAGGGTACTGACAATTGTCCTGTTGTGATAACTTGGATCGGTGGAGAGCATGAGTTGTATAGCGGCGCATCTCTGATCTCGCTCGTTGCACATTGTTTCACTTTCAGACATGATAGAAAGCTCGTATCGCCCTTGAGATTGGTACACAACTGGTCAACTAGTAGATGGTCTGCAACAACAACAACAACAACAAAGAGACGTTTTTCTATCAAACGAAAATGGAATCATGTCTTTTCTAGGGCGAAATTTTATCGTTCCACCCTGTATAATATTTTTGACTCGTGTAAGCTCTGTTTATAACAGTTGTTTTCTTGCTTTTTGCTTTCTGTATGTCCGTTGTCTTTATCCTTTTTTACTTTTACATTTTTTTTGTGTCTATTTTCGTTCTTTTTCCTTCGGAAGGCGAGACAAAAGCTATTTGCTATTTGACAGTAAAAACGAAAAGAATTACATTTACCTTTCTGTTTTCTTTTTGTATCTCCCTATATATTGTTCTTTCCGTTGTGTTTACTGTACTTCTCTCTCTCTCTCTCTCTCTCTCTCTCTCTCTCTCTCTCTCTACATTTTCATCGCTGTTCTCTTGATGAAAGCAGAAAAAGAAAAACAAAGGTTGACATTTTCTTAACTGTCAGCATTATACTTGGCTTTATCTTCCACAAGTCCATAAGTCGCGCAAGCAGCTGTCCTATTTTTTTTCGCGCAAGCAGCCGTCCTGTTTTTCATTTGTCTCCATTTTCTTCTTCTTCTTTTCTTTTTCGTCTTCTCGACCGTCAACAGACTCACGTGAACGAGATACCGTCACTGCCACGAAGAAAAGAAAACGTCATTTTATGCTATCACTTCGATCCCCGATAGCGCCTAAATTTGCACTTATCTTCCTATTTTCGTATTATTTTTTGTATCGGACGCATTCCAGATTTGAGTGCCCGTGCTTCTATACAGAAAGAACACGCCAACCTTGGCCGCTTATTGCTGTGACTCTCTACATTGATATTATTGTTTGCTTTTTCACGCCCCTCCTCTGTGTTTTTCATCCATACTACTTCCTGAATCAATATATTATATCAGTGGAAGTACAGGTGCAATACGTGCCCCATTGGGAAAGGAAAACGTCCAACAAAAAACGCCAATGTAGCATACTGCTTTTCGTCGCAGATGTATAGACATCACATACGCGTGCGTCGTCTAATGTAAATCTTCAGCTATTCTCAATGATAGCACAATGTGTTTTTATAGTTTATTTTCAAAACATATTGTCCACATATATAAAGCCCGCCATGACAAATATGATATACATCTACGTTCATTATATAATAAGTCATATTCCTCCTAAATCAAAGAAATCAATTTAGTTCCTCTACTCCCAGTCTCAATATTTAAACAGTCACTGCACAAGTATTTCGCTCTTAATATAACTAACATTAGATGTCGCATCCCTATTATGATACCAAGCATCTTCTCTCTCATTACGATGAGAAGCATTAGGCTTCGAAATACAATGGTATAAAGAATTCTTTCTTTTCCTACACTCCTAATTGATGTATAACCCTTATTGAATAAATGAATAAATCTATATATATATATATTAGTATATATTTTTATATTGTACTTTTCTTACTTTATTCATTCCCCCCTCTTTCTCTCACTATATATATATATATATATATATATATATATATATATATATATATAATTAAAAAAACTCGTGATGTCCAACGAACTTCAGTGCGAACTTCAGTACAACCTTTTTTCGGTCCTGAGTGGTGCTCAAACTACATTTCATCTAAAGATCTTGGAGACTATTCACGTTTGGTTGAGGAGGCTTTCTCTCTGTAAACAGATGGAATGTCTGTTAGGTTTGAACGTGATTAACTTTGTAGATACCCATACGCCACCAACTTGTAAATGCCCATACGCCACAGTCATGCCGGAGCTTGTAGAGACGTAACGGTTTTTGTGTCCGTCTAATTGTGTGTTGTCTTGCTAAAAGAAAGAAATCCCTTTATTATCTAACATTTGTACTTCCTTTTTGTGCTTGATTTGTAGTGATCATTTTTACTCGAAAGTGCATGGATCTGGTAAAAAAAAAACAATTTGGAATAGAAAAATACAATATATGAAAAAAGAAAATAACGAAAATAAAAATAATGGTTCCTCATTTGATTTAATTCCTACAATGCATTATGTATGTATATATAAGGAAAATAGTTCGCATTTTTATATGAGTAATTTCACGCAGCTTTTAGATAAACAATACTTTTATTTATTTTTTTGTTTTTTCTGTGTAGTTATAAAGGTTGTCTCGTTTTCTCACTCTGGAACACGCAATATAGTATTGTCCATGTGAGGAGCAATCATTGTGTTTATTATATCAGACAATTGTAAAGATTATCACTAGGCTTTATGATTTTTTTACAAGACTTAGAGGCCACTCGAGGATAAGGGTTAATGAGTGTACATTGGTCAAGAGGACAATATCATAGTAATCGTTCGAAGTGTAAATTTGGTAAATTGGATTATTTAAGGGGGACGGCTCATCAAGAACTTGTTTCCATTGGACTTGAAGACGGCCATATTGTAGTCAGCTGGAAAGCAGGTAAACGGAAGAGAGTTCCACAGGTGTGCAGTTCTAAGAGAGAAGCTTTATTCATGGAATCTACGCTTAGGATTAGGCACAGATAAAGACTGGGGGAAAATTATTGGTAATATTTACAGCCAAACGAGTGTTTCTCGTGAATGTTTTGGCGAGAGGGAACCATAGATTGGAACTCAGACGAGCACTTTCCACGGAAATTACGATAAAACAAAGACAAGCTAGCAACGTCTCTTCTGTGAGAAAGAGGTTGCAGGGAAGAGAAAAGGGCATCCCCCACTAGGCTATGAATTAATTTCGTAATAATATGTTTTTACTCTGCGACGCTAAAAAACATTTTATTCTTTCTTTCTTAAAAACAAAGAAAGTAACATAGTGTTATAATTCTAAAAAAAAACCCCCCAAAAAACAGATTCTAGTCATTGTAAAACACATTTGTGCAAAATATAATCAAATATTACTTGTAAAGTATAACATTTAGGCAAGTTGCTTCTTTATTTAAAACTAAATATGAAACCCCCGTTTCGTCAGCGGAACATTTTTATGTATATTCTACGTTTTCACCTTACACCGGTTTTGGCGAGCTCCGAATTGCCTAAGCTTCTGTTCTGCCACATCTTGCAATGTTAAAATGTACATTTATGTTTTTAATGTTATAAATTGTGTTACACCAAACGGCGGAGCTGAAGGAGTTCGTACTATTTATAACTGAATTCCTTTTCATTTTTTCTTTTTCTCATGGAATTATCATTTATTACAGATTTAAGATTACTTGAAAAATTAAGGAAAATATCTAATGACTTTAAACGACGGGGATCACTTTTTAATTATAACGTTCTATCAAATTAAATTTCGAGTTCGTAGGAGTCGAAAAATATATATGAAAGAAAAGAAAGGAAAAATATTTTTATAAAAGGGAGAAAAGGATGACGAACGCAGATTGTTGCCTGTGCGCGAATAAAGAAAACAGTTAACAAATAAAGAAGAGAATACGCAGTTTGAACGCCGTACGTAAAAGTGCTGCAGATCGTTCTTTTCACTTTTGAACAACAACAACAAACAAAAAAAATTTAAAAAAAGTAAGTAAGCGTTCTAAACCGGCAAATCTGCTAAAACAATAAATCAAGCCATTTTAATTAATTCTTTTTTCGTGGAAGTTTAGTGTTTTATCTTTAGAAGCCCGTTTAGCAAGAACATTTAAAGAAAGCAAGAAATGTGTACACAACCAACCAAGAGGCAGAATGTTAATCCCCGTATAATAAAATGGCCTCTTTGTTACAAAGAAAACAAAATAATTTTAATAAGAATTTAGTAGAACGTTATAATTAAAAAGAAATACATAAAATACATATTTATTCGATTAAAATGCTATAGCAAAATTTGAAGTAATATCGGTAAGGATGTTTTTTAGATTACATGTTAGTTACAAACGAACATTTAGATTTCTTAATTATATAGATATATAGCTACACATTTTTATATTAGAGATTATTTCGTATGTCCGTCAGTCAGAGTTGTAAACGTAATTAATACATTGCAAAATTTGTCGTATTCATTGCGAAATATCATAGATCTTAACTACTTTTATAATCTAGAACCATTGCGTTACTCGTAAAAATAATTTCTCAATAAGTAACCGAAAATCGAAACCGAAAATTTTGAAATCTTTATTCTGATGTCTTACCAAAGTGATTGATGTTAATTTTTTTTTATGAAAAACAAGATCTGGAAAAATTACATTTTCAGAATATTATCGTTTTGGCGTTTTATAATATGTTTTTGATTTACGTCATGCTGCAAATCTGAATCCTAGCATAATCTATAATAAAATATAAAGAAATGTATGGGTAAACCTTATTAATAGCGTATTATTCGGATTTTTCGGACTACTTTCTCCTCTTGAGTCTCATTTTCACAATGTTACGGTCGATGTAACCTCCCCCATTCATCTGTTCAGGAACCCGAGGCGCAGCGGTTAAATTCTTGTAAAATTAATTGTAAAAATGATATTCTACTGAAGATTGAAGGTTCAATTCTCAGTGTGGCGACCGAAAAATATAATTTCGAATAAGGTAGGACCTCTATCTAGTCATGATTGATGGAACGAGAGCATGATACCCTCGTGAAGTAAATTAAGGGTTCCGTTTTAAATTCCGTCCAGATTCCTGAATTCGACAGAAACATTCCCGAGTTCGATGAGATACACCTGAAGAAGACCGGAGGCTACATCGACCAAAACATTGTAAAAATAACACTAAAGATAAGACCAGAAGTCCGAAGAATAAAAATAATACGAATAACCAATCCTCATTAAAAAAATCAGAAACTTATCATACATAGCGTCAACAATTACTTTAATATCGTTACAAAATATCAGTAAAGAGAGTATTTTTAACATTAAAAGAAATTGTGCATTTTCTTAATTATTTTGATTTTTTGGTTTTAAATAAATGTAAATTAAAATCATAGGGAAAAGCTCATTAAAATCTATCCATGTTTTTTTTTTTTTTTCGCCAGGCGAGTGTATCGTTACATTAACCACTTTTTCAAACAGTTATCTAAAGTAATTATATATACGGCATAAGCATTCCGGATCTCGCCAGATCACCGATGTTAAGCAACGATAGGCCTAGCCAGTACCAGATGGGTGACCATTTGGGAATGGTAGAGGCTGTATATGCTGCGCCGAGTGGTCGAAATTTCCAGGTTGATATCTGCGGGTCCGTGTAACTTACGGAGGGAGATACACCCCCGAATCAAGAGGGAAAGCAATAGAAAACTACGGTCTTTACCTGTCTTCTCGAGATTACTACGACTCAACAATTTTAAGAACCGTGGTCGCCCACGCTGTTAAAACAGCAGGGACGCTGCATGCACCTAAAATAGACAAAGAAAGATCCTGAAAAGGTAAACAACAGTTCAATTAGGAACATGATGGCATTTTTATTTACATTTAAAAAGTATTTTCAATATTTTTATATGAATACGTGTATAGGTTTCCTGTGTACAAATTCTGTTAAATCTTTATTGTTCACACGAAATTCCATTTCTTGTTGGCAGGATTGCTCCTTTTATTAAGGAGTTCTTTAAAGAATTCTCTCTTCTTTTTTCGAGGTTCTATCATAGTATATACTCTAGTGTTATTATATCAACCGGTCAGGCATTATGAGCTTTTTTTGGAATTGGTGGGAGATAAATAATCCCAAACGTTACCTACACTTTTGGAGGTAGTGTAGTATATTTTCATTTGTCATTATGCATTCCTTCAAAGCACTATCATTTGGAGGTAGGCAGTAGAGTATATATTCCGTCTATGCGATACCACATTTCAAGGATTATCATCTACGTTCTACTAGTAGAGGGATGCTGTATCATCTATTTTGTTTTTATAATATAATCCTCCATGTATTAACACTCCTTTTATGAGGGCTCAATCATCCTAAGCTTTATCTACTTTGGTGCTAGTGTAGTATTTTTTCAGTCGTCATGATACATTTTTTCCGGGCATTATTGTGGGAGAGTATAGTCTATATTCATTCCTCATGGTACTATCTTACCAAAATTGAGCTTATTTGTTCAGGAGAGGGAATAATATACTCGCTATTCTGTTGTCATGATATCATACTGCCAGTCATTACCTCCTCCCTTAGGGGATCAATGTATGCAATCCATTTCATAATGATATCAACTTTTAAGTCTAAGAATACAGGTGACTCCCCCCCCCAAAAAAAACAGAGGACATTCAGTTGTTTTTCTGAGCATTTTACAGTCAACGGAGACAAAAAGGTCGAAGACCCTAGTGTTTTGATGGGATGTTTTGAATATAATAAACTAGTTATGACCAAAGTTTCATTTCATTCGGACAAAACACTAAGAAACGAGGCCTTATTAGAGTTGGAGCCCGTTTTTTTTGGGTCATCCTGTATATGCGATCGGAGAAGGCACATATGGGCTAGTTCAATAAAATCTCATTTCTACCGCATCTCATGATTCGCAAAAATTCGTGTCATTTAAATCTTTCTGACAGCCGTGACGATTTTAACTGCGTAGAAAATCGTTTTGATTTATGAGGCATTGTTTTATGTCGATTGAATAACAAATAAAAACCGAAAGAATAAATTACCATCTGTGTTTATTCCGTGGCACTGCGCATGTTGAGATTAATTGAATAATTCCATAGAAATTATTATTTTTCTGTCACCAGTAAAATTATCTTTTGTCAGAGTTAAATTTTTTCGCGTAGAAGATAATGCTCAGAACTGTCGGAAGAATTATTGTCAGTGTGTGTGATGTGAATGGCATTATAGCTAAAAGGCGAGGCTTGATTTAATGGCATCAAAGTAATGTGATTTTGTTTATTTATATTTTGCTTATTTTCTTTTTCTTTTTCTCCCTGTCACACTATCCCGCTTAATATATTTCTGCGTGTATTTATTGATTTCTCTTCTCTTTCCTCATCTATCTCTTTCGCTATCTTCCTATCTATCTCTATATATGCATATATCTCTATCTCTACTATTATATAAAAGTCACTTTGTGTGTGTGTGTGTGTGTGTGTGTAAGTTTCTTTCTCATAGTTTCCGAAACGGCTGAGCCTATCGTTTGCAAATTTCACAAAAACGTAATTTATATGTCTGGCAATATTCTTAGATATGTTTTATACAGAAATTCATCTTAATTAAATTAAGTATCAAAAATCGAAAAAAAAATTTTTTTTACAGTGGAATATTTTTCGTTACACTGGCAAGGTAGATAAAATCTTAGCTAATCATTTCAACTTAAAAACACACTTATTGACACCTGGAGATATAGCTCAGTGGTAGAACATCCGAATACAGAACGAATGATCTCCTGTTCAAGCCCAGTTGTACCTCACCATTTTGAGTAATATTTTCTTGTTAATTAGTTCAATTTACGATAAAACAGGAGATTCCATTTAAAATCGACGCAAATTATTTCTTTGTTTGTATATTTTAAAACAAAACATTAATCAGCATTAACTTTTCCAGGGCATTTATCGTCAAGCGCAAATATCAGCTGGTGTGATATTGTAAACAAACACAGACAGCATTTGATGAACGATATTATCATCATTATTTTCTTATTTTAAAATTTATTTATCTATTTATTTATTTATTTGCGAATTAGTTCCCGTGAAAATTATTCCTTGTAATATATAAAATTCAATAGAGGATGGTGTCTATAATAATTCATACGCAATCTGCACAAATTAAGATAGCATGTTTAAGCGTCCAGCTAGCACACACACACATATATACATATACGCACACACACATACACACACGTTTATTTCTAGCTCATTTTCTATCTATATCCATGTATTTATCAACTTTTATCATTTAATATTACTCTTTTTTATCACCACCCCTTTCTTATCTTTATTGATTGATCTTTCTCTTTATGTATGTATGTATCTATCTATCTAAATGTCTGAGGGAGTGGCACTCGTCTGACAAGATGTTGCAATCATCATATGTATATTTGTATATATATATGTATGTAGGTATATATATAAGGGCGAATGAACTCCTTTTCTGGGTCAACGGCCAACTAGCACCGTGTATATTTGTGTGTGTGTATATGTGTATTGGGGTAGAGAGGGCTCCCGTAAGCCGTGGTGAAGGCAACCTTTCTAGGAGAAGCACATCTCTGATTTAAAAAACCATAAAGCGGAAGACCAGTACCCGCATTAAGCTGGTTTGCAGTTTACTTTGTTGCTGGCTATCTTGCTATTGCTTGTTGCTGGATCTACACATTTTGAACCGAGAGAGAGAGAGAGAGAGACTTAGCTGTCGTACAAAGCTAAGACTCTGTAACATCATATTTGTATAGATACTCCCTTAGACATTTGGGCTCATTGATTTTAAATATCTTAGGAAGTGGCACTCGTCTGACAAGACGTTGCAATCATCATCTATCTATCTATCTATCTATCTATCTCTTTGTGCATTTCTATTCACAGTTTTTATCACGTTTTCCTTCATTATTTATCTCTATATATCTATTTATATTTATCTATAAAATACTAGTTGGAAAACCCGACATTGTTCGAAATTGAATTAGCATTAACAAATGATTCACACTTCCAATATATTCATTGTTATCGATATCGCTGAAATCGACCATTTTTCAATCAAAACAGTAGATTGCTTAATCTAGTGGGAAACTCATCGTACTTCACCGGATATGAAAACTGACACGCCTCCCGAAATCGCTTAGTCCACAATGCATATTATTTTACATTGCACTGTAGAGAACCTACTGTTGATTTTATAAAATTATTTTATATATAATAGCTTGCATTTAAGTTTAAAATGCAAAAGTGAAATACTATGTTCAGTTGTGTTCGAAACAGTAACACTGATTTCGGACCTGCACTTGTCGTATCAAAAAAAAAAAAAAAACTACTGTGAATTTTATACGCATGACCCTTGTGCTTGTGCAGTAATACACATTCTCAAATTTAATTATGATGTTAGGCTGTACAAAAGTGTTAACTCTTGTTAAAATTGAACTTTTTTTTAGTAATCAAATTTTTCAATACTCATCGTAAGCATTCCGATACAAAACTTATGTAAAATTATTCGCAGACCCTGAGAGAAAATTCGTCTGAAATTTCAGAAAAATAGACCGAGCGGTTTTGGAGTGTTTATAGGAAACGAACTTACGCATGAACATAGAATGTGCCTTCTTTTTGCGTACCGTTTCTTTTTCTATCAATCCATCTATCTCTCTGTCTCTCTCTATCTATCAAGTTATTAGTCTACATCTTTTTCCCTCTCTCTCCACCTTCCTCGCCTCCCTTTTTCTCTCTTATTCTCTCTCTGTAATTACACACACACACACACACACACACACACACACACACACACTGTGTCTGTGTGTCTGTGTACATTTCCCTACGAAATAACTCTGTCAATTTTAAGTCTACATACTACAAAATTTGATATACAGAGTACTGAGATTTGGGGAAATCTTTGTGATTCGTTTTCGGTCAGAAATTTGGCTGTTAAGAGGTCACAGTTCAACGATTTGATCTTTGAGAACTCTACCAAACTCCTCCGACAATTTTCGATCTAAACACTTGAAATTTGGACATGGCTCTAACTTAATAACTTGATTTGAGCCCAAAACAATAAATGCTAAGAGATCAAATTAAACAAAAATGACCTCTGCGGTCTCTAGCAAATTACTCAGACAATTTCTGGTCTAAACATTTGAAATTTTACATAAAGGGTATTCAGAGATAAGGCAAGCTTTTTAATCGGATTGGGTCGAAAATTTTTACTTACTAATATATAAATGTATATGTATATATGTTTGCATGTCTGCCTAAAACTTTCGACAGAGTGGGCAGATTTTACCAAGATCTGTATCGTTTTGAAGTTCGACCTTCAACTGGGCACTTTTCTACAGGGGAAGGATTCGCTTATTTCGCCGATATTTTTGAAAGTCATCCTCTCCTTTAGATTGTCTAGCCTTAATTTAAACATGACTCACTTCCGGTTGGGTGGTAGTCGTAACAGCAAAGACGTTAGAGGTTTTCCCGTCCTTTCCCCCTTCCCGGTACGGATTCGAGCCTGCCTTCCTGCTACCACTTTTTTTTTGCTCGGGCTGAAATGCTAGTATATATATATATATATATATATATATATATATATATATATATATATATATATATATATATATATATATATAAAGTGAAATTGTCTATGTGTGCGTGTCTTTATGAGTACATTTTCCTACCAAACTATTCTACAGACTCGAAATTTTAGATACGCTGTACTGAGATTTGTGAAAATCTTTTTAATCGGTTTTTGGTCAGAAATTTAGCTGTCAAGGGTTCAAAGTTCAACAACATTACCTTTGAAAACTCTACTTAACTCTTTCGCTAAACACTTAAAATTAGGTTACTTATACATGGATCCAACTTTTTAACTTGACTTGAGCCCCCCAAAAATTGGCGTCAAAGTTTAAAAAAAATTGACTTCTGCAGTCTCTACCAAATTACTTAGCCATTTTTTTGTCTAAATACTTGAAATTTTACATAAAGTGTATTCAGATAATGAGACAAGCTTTTTAATCGGTTTTTGGGCAGAAATTCTATTCCAAGGGCTCAAAGTTCAAACGATTTGACCTTTGCGGTCTCTCGCAAGCTATTCAGCAAATTTTTCAATAATTGTATTCAAACATGCAACAAGCGTTTTTACTCAGCTTTTGGGCAAACATTTGGCTGCCAAAAAGTCACAGTTTAAAGAGTTGACCTTTGAAGGCTCTGTCAAACTCTTCCGCCAATTTTGGGTCTAAACACTTGAAATTTTAGATGTATGTTTGCTGGCTATGAGTCAAAATTTTAATTTTAATTTTGATATGTCTCTCTCTCTCTCTCTCTCTCTCTATATATATATATATATATATATATATATATATATATATATATATATAAGTGAAGGTGTATGTCTGTCTATCTGTCTGTGTCTGTGTACGCAATTAATGTTAATTTTATGCCTACAGACTTGAAAATGAAATAAAGGATACTGAGATTTGGGAAAATCTTTGTAATCCGTTTGCAGCAAGAAATTTGGCTGTTAAGGGGTCAAAGTTTAACGATTTGACCTTTGAGAACTTTGCCAAACTCCTCTGTCAATTTGGGGTCTAAACACTTGAAAGTATATATATATAGGTTCCTTGGACATGTATCTGACTTAATAACTTTATTTGAGCCCAAAACAATAAATGTTAAGGGGTCATAATAGGTGTTAAAGTTTTAAAAAATTGACCTCTGCGTTCTCTACTAAATTACTCAGAAAATCTCTGGTCTAAACAGGGTATTCAGAGAGAGGGCAAGCTTTTTCATCGGTTTGGGTCGAAAATTTGAGCTATCAATATATAGATGAATGCATGTATGCTTGCATGTCTGCCTAAAACTTTCGACAGAAGCGACGGATTTTCACAAGGTCAGTCTCAGACGGAAAATACCGAAACATTGGCTAAAATTATTAATTTCTTCACCCTCAACTGTCCACTTTTCTACAGGGAGGGGTCATTTTTTTCGCCGATATTTTGGAAAGTCATACCCTCTTTTCGATTGTCTAGACTTAATTAAAAGTTATGTCACTCCCGGTTTGACGGTGATCGTAACAGCAAAGATATCACGTTTTTTCCCGTTCTTTTCCTACTTCACGGTACCGGTTCGAGCCTGCCTTCCTACGACCACTTTTGTTTTGGTCAGCATACACGTCTAAACACCCGGCCAATGCCGGGCTGAAATACTAGTATATATATATATATATATATATATATATATATATATATATATATATATATATATTATATTGCAAGATGTTTAATATCTTTACCTTTTTATGTATATACTTTTTAACTAAATACGTTTATAATCAATTTCTTATTCATTTTTTAGATCTGTCTATCTGTCCGTCGATTTTTAGCCATACTTTCTCCTCTTTTACTTTATCTATTTCCTTCAACATTTATCGATTCCTCGTTTTGTTTTTTCCATAGGTTTTTGCCGGAACCTGTTTCGTATCGAAAAACCATAATTAATGATGATATCAGTTAATAAATCTATTCTGTCCTCAACTCCCCAGAAGAAATAGCACCTATCAATCCATTAAAATAAAATAAAATGCATGTGGGCATGATTATAATTAGGAGATAAATTGTAATTACCTTTAAATTTGTATTTAATTACGCCATTTTCTTGTCATTGAACTTTATTAATTAAGGATTGGTTATAATTGAAAAAAAATAATTTTCACATAAATATATATATGTTTATATATATATATATATATATATATATATATATATGTGTGTGTGTGTGTGTGTGTGTCTGTGTTTGTGTACAATGGTTGTATATATTTGTTACCTGTCTATTTGGAAATCCAATAAAATCCGCATGATTATGAAAAAGTGCTGAATGAATGACAAAGCTGGTATATAGTCTATTTATTATACAAACATTATCAGTTACATATGTGCATACATGTTTCAGCGGAGTCTCAATTAAATTAAACCACTTCACCAGACAAAAAAAGGAGCGATATCGAAACTAAAGTCAGGATTACATTCGTTTTTTTTATAAAATAATCCAGTGTGGTTTACGCTTTTAAAGGAATCTGTACGACCTAGCAAGAATCATTGCATTCCACAGGAGCAAGAACTTCCTTTAGGGGAAACTCGATAATATTATCAAGAATAGCAAGAAATAAAATAAACTTCTTTAAAAGCTGATAAAAATAGTAATTTCTATAACCTCGATCAACAACGACAATAGAATATTGACAATAAAAAAATCTTTACAAAAAACTAACAAAAGTTAAACAATGAGAGCAGGGAAATCACGGAAGATCTACAGGTCAGCAAGAGAGTAAACTCAAGGAAAATGAAGCAAACATCCTCCTCTAAGATCACAAACAAAATAACATTCTGATTAATTGACCCCACTAGACCGGAACTGTAGAAAAAGTCAGCAAGAGAATTGATGGAAAAAATCAACCTAAAATTAAGGCGAAATACAACTTCAACCAAACGGATTAACACCTTGGACTCGATCAAATGTTTCACCAATATTACTGATTAGAAAAAATGTGTCTTCGTACAATTCCACATCATGAATATAAACCTTCACTCACAAAGAATCTCGCCATGAAAGCACTTTTTGCCAAAAACTGCACTTGTATACCAGAGAGTGATATCGATATCGTAATAAGAAACCATACTACGTTACTTATTATTAACGGTTGGCAATGGACAAAAATGGCTTCTTTGAATACATTATTGGCCCCTGGACTCAGCAGAAACCTCGGATCAAGTTGGATTATCTATACTGCATACTCCAAACAGCGACATAAAAATTGAGGATATAGGTTTATAGAGAGACGACTGCCTGATGATAGTCAAAGACGCCGCAAGCATAAAATGTGACGGGCATAAAAGAAAAGTACATGAGGTTATGAAAAATATGGGTGTTAAAGTAGAAATTACCAGCAATATTAAACAAATCAACTTTCTGGACATCACCATTGATTTAGTTATCAATATCTAAATACCATATATTAAAGAAAACGCAAACCGCACATATATCCACCCACGTTCCAAGCGCCCATTCACTATTGTAAAGCACATACCTAAATCAATCGAATGTAGAATAAACAATAACTCCTAAAATGAGACCAAGTTGATCTTAAATATTGTATAATCAATCCATTATATTATCATTTTCAGTCCCCCCACCCCTAATTTCTGGCTCCCATCTTATCTCGAAATTACTTATAACGTCACCAACTAACTTCGGAAGAAACCCACCCCCCATCTGCTTTTCTTTTATATCATAAGTTTCTTAAAACGTGACTAGTTAAAGTTCAGAATAAAATCACGCTTTCTCTTAACGGTTAATTTAAAAAAAAAAATCTTCTGAACGCTATTAAAAGTTAAATTCTTCACTAGTTTGCAGTTTGGAGACGGAAGCGTTGTTGTGATAAGTGATTTTCTCTACTAATTCGCACTTTTTATTTTTAGATTCAAATATTAATAACTACATTTTATTTCAGTATTTAATTTATGTATTTCTGTTGTATTAAATGCTAGCTTTTTTTTCTCGTCCATAAATGTTTATTTATCTACCGAGTTGATTGCAAAAATAGATTACCTAATTGTACTCATTTTTAGTTCGTGAGAGGGGAATCTATCACCATACTTTCCCTTAAACACGTCTGTTGGACTTTTATTAAGTACAATACTTAATAGTTTTTTTTTTAAATGGAGAGTAGAAAACGCATTGTGGATGCGTTATCGGCAGCTCCTGTTACTCTCGCTTCTTCTTATTTGTCATTGTTTAATGAGTGATTTTTCTGACAAAGGGAGAAGAAAAAGCTGTTTTCTAGGTTGGCAGTATTTTGCGCGACAGTCGGCAGAGTTGGTCGAAATTTTCTGTTTCTATGTCTATCCTTGTAGCCATGTCACTAGTAAGGGTGCTGGAGGTAAACGTTTTGTCTGGGCTGACGTTATCCGCCTGATAGTCAGGGACCCGAACCTTGGATTAACCACTAAGGAGGCTGTCCTATCAGCAGGTGCAAAGTACTGGGGCTGCTGTATTGCCATTTGGTGAATGGAATCTGGACCATGCAGTAGCTTCTGGTGGGGCCTCTCGATGCCATACTAGTGGGTAATTGTTACGGCTTTACCTTATCATGTGCTACAAAAAAAATTCTTCGTTCTTTTTCTCTCTTAGTTTCCCCTCTCTGTCCTGCTCTAAGTAAATCTGACGACCTAGTCCACAAATTTCAAAATTTCATCATGACAAGTTTCAAGAAAAAATACACGATTAAACCCGGTTCTCCAACTTCCAACGTAGACCCCTACTACCATGTCTCCTTCTCCAACATCAGGGGTCTTCGTTCTAACCTTCCAGAGGTTGAAACCCAATTACAGGAGACTAAACCAGACCTTTTATTTTTAAGTGAAACTGGCATTGGACAGGCTATTTCCCTAGATGAGTTTGCAATTACAGGATACTCTAACTTAACTTCTAAATCTGACCCCCAAGATCGCCATGGGCATGGAATATGTGCCTATATTAAAAGTTAGCTTTCCATGTGGGAGGGACATCTCCAGGGAAGATCCTAACTTACCCTATATGTGCTTCCGGGTTGCTTTAGCTCACACTACTGCATTTATATTTACTCTCTATCGCCCCCACAACAGCGGAGTTACTATCTTTCAAAGCATATCTGAGAAAATTGACCAAGTCCTTTCAACTTATCCTTCAGCTAACATTCACGTATGTGGAGACTTCAATGTTCACAACGTCGAATGGTTGACCCACTCAAACAAGACCGATGATGAGGGGAGGTTCTGTCATGATTTCTCCATTGCCTATGACCTCACTCAGATTGTTCAGGAACCTACCCGTGTGCCCGATAATGACGGCCAGTATGCGAGCCTACTAGACCTTTTTCTCACAACTTGCCCAGAACTATGTTCAGTGTCTGTTCTGTCGCCTCTTGGATCTTCCCACCACTCCGTTGTATCAATTAAGATAAAAATGAAATGTAATAAGTCCCCAGACGTACCTCTTCATCGTACAGTATATCGATACACTAAGGCTGACTGGGGTAGCTTTCGTACATTTATATCTGATCTACCTCTGCATTCCATGTTTAAAAAGGATGTGTCCTCTATAGCATTAGAGCTGACTGAATGGTTAATTGTAGGTATTGACCATTTCATACCCTCTAAAATGTTTCAACAAAAACATAACAGCCAGCCATGGTTCTCTCCAGAATGTGCTGCTGCCATTGCGCACAGAAATCACTTTTTCCACTGCTTCAAACGTAATAGATGTATGGAAACTAAAGCCGTTTTCAGGACTGCCAGAAACCATTGTAAGAAAGTAATAAGGAACGCAAGAGAGTTGTATGCTCAATCTGTTAAGTCCAAAGTAGCTGATCAGCGGCTTGGTTCCCACCAGTTTTGGCAAATTGCAAACAGAATCCTGAACAGAAGCGTGTGCTCTATCCCAACTATTATCAATGGACCTGAGGTAATCTCGTCAGCATCAGACAAAGCCAAACTCTTTGTCAAGAACTTCGCAGCTAATTCTACCCTTTGCGACCAAGACCGCCAACCCCCAATATTTCCTCCTGTATCAGAAAACACGCTATGTGATATACGTATATCTGTATGTGATGTTGCGAAGCTAATCAAAAACCTTGATTCCAGTAAAGCAACTGGCCCTGATGGTATTCCAATTATAGTACTCAAAAAACTTCAACCTGAACTAGCGCCCATACTTACAAAACTGTTTAAACGTTGTCTTAAGGAGAATAGTTTCCCATCTCCCTGGAAAATCTCATCAGTATGCCCTGTATTTAAGAATTCAGGTGATCGCTCATCCCCCTCTCAGTACAGGCCAATAAGTCTCCTGTGCGTCATGAGTAAGTTGCTAGAATCTGTGTTAAATACAGAAGTAATCAACCATCTCAACAAAAATAACCTTCTTAGTGACACACAATATGGTTTCCGTTCTGCTAGATCTACAGCAGATGTCCTTACAGTTATATCGCATAGGATTAGCAAATCTCTCGACGGTGGCAATCTTTCTAGGGCAATTGCTCTTGACATATCTAAAGCCTTTGATAGGGTATGGCATAAAGGTTTACTTCATAAGATCGCTAGCTATGGTATAGCTGGAAAAGTCTTCTCAATTATTAAATCATTTCTTTCTGATAGGTTCATAAGAGTAGTAGTTGAGGGGCAAAAATCAGAAGCTCACAGTATTAATGCCGGTGTCCCTCAGGGATCCATCCTGGGCCCAACTCTTTTCCTGATCTACATTAATGATCTTCCAAATCATATCCTTACATCATTTGTAGACATTTATGCTGACGACACTACCATTTATGGTACCACATCTAAGACAGTAAACGACCAAGTTCTCTCCAATTCTCTCTCCTCTGATCTTGAGCACGTAGTACAATGGGGAAAGGAGTGGCTGGTTACTTTTAATGCATCTAAAACCAAACTTCTCTCTTTACATCATCAACATTCTAATCCACATTTGTCATCAATTGAAATGAATGGCTCTCGTCTTCAGGAGGCCTCAAGTTTTGACAAGCTTCTGGGCTTGACCATTACTCCTGATCTTAAATGGAACACGTATATCAAATCTGTTGCCAAGGCCGCTGGAAAAATGGTGGAATCTTTCTATCGATCCGGTAGATATCTCACTGCTGATGCTATTCTCTATCTATATAAGAGCCAGGTACGTCCAAGGATGGAATATTGTTGCCACATCTGGGCAGGAGCTGCTAGAAAGGACTTGTCCTGCCTTGATAGAGTTCAAAATAGACTTCGTAGCCTCGTAGGAGATGTCCTTTTCTCCTCCTTGCAACCTCTATCTCACAGAAGAGATGTTGCGAGTTTGTCTCTGATGTATCGTTATTTCCATTGAAAGTGTTCAACTGAGCTTCAATTTATGGTCCCCCCTTGCCAAACTTTCACAAGAAACACTCGTCTAGCTGTACACACTATCAATAATTTCCCCCACTCTTTATCTGTGCCTAAACCTAAACGTAGATTCCATGAACAAAGCTTCTTTCTTAGAACAGCACGCCTGTGGAATTGTCTTCCGTTTTCCTGCTTTCCGGCTGACTACAATATGGTTGTGTTCAAGTCTAAAGTAAATAAGTTCTTGATGAGCCGTTCCATATAAGTTATCAAATTTACCAAATTTTCATTACTGATGATTACTATATTAACCAATTTCTACTGTACACTCTTTAACCCTTATCCTTGAGTGGCCTCTGGGCCTTGATAATGTGGTGATGCCTTTGTAAAAAAAAAAAAAAAGATACTAAAATATTTATAACAATTCACTAAAAAATAGCGGCTACAAAAAAAACCGACATTAACCACAAAAGAAGCAATGTAAATACGACAAAATCTAATAATCGAGGAGAAAAATAATCTGGTTCATCCCCTTCAGTCTAATGATTTAAACAGAACTTGAGAATAGATTCCTACATGTTATAGAAAAACAGGTCCAACCAGACAGTACACCACATAAAACATTTAATAAAAACACCTTAAAACTTAGCACAATAATAAAATGTTAAGAAATAATCCTGCTACAGAAACTAATAATAATGATAACAAAAACATATGTAATTGCAAAAGACCGACCAAATGCCCACTAAGCAATAATTGCCTAACATCTCAATTTGTATATCAAGCTAAAGTATGCACCGTAAAATAAATCTACAAATGCAACACCACAGTGACCTTTAAAAACAGATTCTATAGTCAATAAATAATAAAGAATATGTTACGGACACCTCACTCTCAATACACTACTGGAAGTTAATCGAGGCGAACAAAACACTTTTAGTCCAATGGAAAATACTTAGGAAGACTAAAACATGTAGTTCATTAACTTCACCCTATTATCTATGTTTAACGGGAAACACAAGATGATCAGTTTTAAGGATACTGAAAATGTATTAAATGTAAAGCAGAATCGGTTATAATTGCAAACACTTTGGAGGCAACGCTTTAAATAAGATGTAAAAACGAATAGCTATTACCTCATAGTAGATATATTACAATTCATAACCTCTCACTCAATATGATAACTATTTAAAAACTGAAGTAAGGGAAGAGTTAAAAGGATACAAAGTAGTCTCCATACACCAAAAATTAATAACTATAGTCAGAATAGTCGAAGAATAGGCTAGCATAAATTAGCTAAATAAAGAAATGAACTATCTCAAGCGCGAACGTTTAATACTAAACTAAATGAAGAGACACACAATATGTCACCAACTGGATAAAGGCGAGTGCACTTTGTATGCTTAATAATTAGAAACTCGAAAACGATTAATAAAAATAATCTATGGATCTTGCACGCTTGTAATTTGAATGTTGATATATACCCACGAGAAGTATTATCGTATAGCAACGTTACATAAGAAAAACGAACGACATTATTGACCCCAAACAATAACATAATACTCTAAATAGAGAGCTTCACAAATATAGAAAACTATATATGCTATTATGTACTTGTTTGCATGTGTATGGTTTGGGAAATCTATCACGACAACGAAACATATGAACCTATAATACATATTTATATTCTATTAAGGAAAAGATAAACAACACAAATGAAAAAATAACAATCATCGAAATTGAGATTACATATAGATATGAAAACTTTTTCTGCTGTAGTAAACTCAGACACAGTGGTAGAGTAGAAAAATACAACTCCAGGTATACCACCTGTATTTAAATCGCATAATAAGCCGGTATATCTGTTCACTTTTTCTTAATTTTACCATATGGGATATATCTAATAAATAAATAAACAGATAAATAAATAAATGAACGAAACAAATAAACAGAAAAAAAACGAGAAATGAAATAAATAAATACGGCTTATCAATATAATAAATGGATAATTAACTCGATACACAGAAAAACATTAAGACCAAAAAATATGGAAGTAACATCGATGAGGGTATAATATTATTAGCGAAAACTTAGGCCAATAAATAACCGTCAGGTTAAAAATACGAATACCTTCACACTGCGACAACTTGACAACACCGGGTCATACTCCCCCTCTTGTTCCCCTCTCCCACATCTACTCCCTCTTCAAATTCCTATTACTCACATTCACTAAGTATACCGCCCACTTCTGCCAAGACCGTAAACCACACCCGAATATCTTAAAAAAACACTTTGAATTGGATTCTACTGAAACATGTATGCACATATTCAATTGTGTTTGTACAATAAACAGACTATATATATGTGTATGTATATACATATGTATACACACACACATATATATATATATATATATATATATATATATATATATATTCAGGGTTAAAAACTACAAAGTAAAAACAATCAGATTCCAACAAGGTTGTTGGTCGTGCTTAATTAGAAGGAACAAGCTAGTATTTATTCAATTGGGGTAAACAAAATTATAAGTCGCGACAATTAATTTACTGTTTCAGTCTTAAAACACACCACAAGGCGATAAGAGACTGCTGATGTTAATCGCGGTTAGTCACTCAATGACGATGGAAAACGAAAAAAAAATAGCAAAAATAAAAAGATAGAAACGGAGACAGAATAAAAGTCGAAAAAATAGAAAGGAGATTAAAGAAGAGAGTATAAAAAATGAAAAAAGAAAGAAATATTGGGAACTATTTTAAAAACAAGCGGTCAGACATGCTTTTTATATATTTATCTATTCAGTTTAACTCATGAGATGTTAATTTAATTATAACGAAAATGACATTCATTTCCTGAATTTTATCAAGGAACGATCACGTGCTCATTACGTCCAGCAAAAGCTAGATGCGTCAAGGGGAAGGAAAATGGCGCAAGACATCTTGAACTCTAACCATGGTAACGTCTGCAAAATCTTCTTCGACGTTATGTTTTAAAAACTCTTAAAAGTAATCTTGCTTAAATTTGCTGATCTGAATTCACAGAGAGAATAATGATAAACTACGTAAAAACTTTGTTCTTATACATACATACATACATATATATATATATGTATATATATATATATGTATATATATATATATATATATATAAGTGAAATGTCTGCATGTGTGTGTGTGTGTGTGTGTGTGTCTGTGTGTGTGTGTGTGTACATTTTCCTATCAAGTAAATCTGTCAATTTTCGGCCAAGAGACTCACGATTTGACATTGGAAAAACTTTTTAATCAATTTTCGGCCAGAAATTTCGCTGTCAAGTGGTCAAAGTTCAAACGATTTGACCTTTGCTGTGTGTAGCAAACTATTCAGACAATTTTGGGTCTAAACATTTGAGATTTATACATAACGAGTATTCAGACATTAGCAAGCATTTTAATCAGCTTTGGCTACCAAAAAGTCAAAGTTGAAAGAGTTGACTTTTCCAGCTTCTACTAAGTTCTTTCGCCAATTTTGGGTCTAAAGACTTGAAATTTTATATGTAGGTAACCTAGACATTGGTAAAATATATTATTTTGATTTGAGACCAAAATAATAAATGGCAAACGGTCAAAATTGCGGTAAAAAAAAAATGACTTCTGAATTACTAAAGCAAATTTTGGTCTAAACATTTAAAATCTTACCTAAAGTGTATTCAGTCCAAGCAAAGCCTGGTTGAACTTTTAGTATATATATATATATATATATATATATATATATATATATATATATACTAAATATATATATAAGCGTACAAACACATATATAAATATACACACATACACATATAACTACATAGACGCACCTATACATAATATATATAATGTCTAAATGCATTACTGTATAGTTTATTAGAGTTAATTTTTATATATATTTATATTGATAGTTAATATATTATAGTGAGTAATACTGGCAACAATTTTACACCAATTAAAATTTATTTATTGATTTATTTTAATTAATTTATGCTTATATTATAAGTTTAGTATTATTATCGTTTTTCTTTCAAATATCCTTTGCTCTATGTATTTATTATATCTATTTATTATAATAATATATATATATATATATATATATATATATATATATATATATATATATATAATAAGTTTGTGCAATTATGATTAATATAAGTAAGTTTTATGTTTTAAGTATCTTTATGTCAATATTTTGTAGACTGAAATGGTTTGGTTGAATTGAAAAGTTAGGAGTAAGACTGCCTTGTCTTATGGCGATGCTTTTTTGCGGGTCAATTGGCGTTACCCGCCGCGGAAACGTCACAGAATGAATAAAATAAAATATATGCTAATATGAACAAAAAACATAAACATACATATCTAAGAGAACTCCAATTAAAATAAGTCACTTTTTAATACACAAAGAAAGATGCCCCCCTCCCCCAAATAATAAAAACGAAAGAGGGGAATTACAGGTCAAATGAAACTTTACCTAATAAACGCTCGACCATTGATTGCTTAGAATAGGAACAGGAATAACAAAAAAGTCAGTCAGCCTGTCTGTCTGTCTGTATATTTATCCATCCATCTATCTATCAATCTATCTATCTACCCATCTATCTATCTATCTATCTATATATCTATCTATCTATCTGTCTATTTGTCTGTCTGGCTCTGTCTCTGTCTATGAAGGAGTGTATCGTGGTTTGCTTGAAGAATTGTTTAACGAATAAAAGGTGGTTTTAGGTTTCACAATAATGCAGGAATGTCAAGTTTACAGTTGACAGCCTAGAGAGTGGATATACGTTCCTCCACTGATGATGGGTGATGAAATCGAAAGGACCTATTGGATAAATACAATCTATAGCTGAGAAAAGGAACGAAAAACCAAATCTATCAGGTATATAAAAGAATATTATTAAATTAGTTATTATTTGTTTATTTATTTGATTACAACGACTGTACATTCTTGCATTGTGAAGCCTTAAAAAACACCGGTATATATATATATATATATATATATATATATATATATATATATATATATATATATATATATATATATATATATATTCACTTATTGTTTAATGGTTGTTTTATCCAAATATTATTCATTTCATATTTGTTGTTTCTTTTAATGCATTAACTTTCAAAATGTATTGTATATTTTGCAAACGTTTTTTCTCTAAAAGAATAATTTTATTTTCCGAAACTCAGCGGAATAAGGCCTCGCAAGTTTATTTGTACTCCTTGTCGTATAAGTAAAAAAAAATGCATAACTTCTTTACAAGTTGTAATCTTATTTTGAACATTTCAATTAATTTTCAATAAGATTTGTCCCGTCTTGGGGAGGCCTCATGTTTTGACAAGCTTCAGGCTTGACCTTTACTCCTGATCTTTAATGGAACACATAGATTAAATCCTTTGCAAAGGCCGTTGGAAAAAATGGTGGGATCCCTTTATCGATCCAGTATATATCTCACTGCTAATACAATTCTCTCTATATATAAGAGCCAGGTTACGCCTAGGATTGAATACTGTTGCCACATTTGGGAAAGAGCTGCTAGAAATGACTTATCCTGCCTTGATATAGTTCAAAATAGATTCGTAGCCTCGTAGAGGATGTCCTTTTCTCTTCCCTGCAACCTCTTTCTCACAGAAGAAATGTTGTGAGTTTGTCTCTGCTTTATCGTTCTTTTCATGGGAAGTGCTCGGCTGAGCTCCAATTTATTGCCCCCCTCGCCATACTTTCACAAGAAACACCCGTCTAGCAGAAAACACTATCACTAATTTCACTCACTATTTATCTGTTCCTAAACATAAACGTAGATTCCATGAGCAAATCTTCTTTCTTTGAACTGCATGCCTATAGAATTGTTTTCCGTTTACCTGCTTTCCATCTGACTACAATATGGTTGTCTTCAAGTCTAACGTAAACAAGTTTTTGATGAGCCGTTCAATATAAGTTAACAAATTTACCGAATTTCCATTACTAACGATTACTATATTGTCCAATTTCTACTGTACACTCTTTAACCCTTATCCTCGAGTGGCCTCTTAGTGATCTCTATGTAATATATATATATATATATATTTCTCTCTGATATATATATATATATATATATATATATATATATATATATATATATATATATTTCTCTCTGATAGGCTCATAAGAGAACTGGTTGATGGGCAGAAATCAGACGCCCACAGTATTAATGCTGGATTCCCTCAGGGGTCCATCCTGGGCCCAACTCTCTTCTTGATCTACATTAATGATCTCCCAAAGCACATACTAAAATCATTCGTTGACATCTATACTGATGACACGACTATCTATGACAACACATCAAAGGCCGTAAATGGCAAAGCTCTCTCTGATTCTCTCTCCTCAGATCTTGAGCGCGTGGTACAGAGGGGGAAGAGGTGGCTGGTTACTTTATGCATCTAAGACCAAGCACATAATTACACCATAAACGCTCTGGTCCCCATCTGGCATCAATTGAAATGGATGGCTCTCGTCTAGGTGAGGTGCTATGTTGTGATAAGCTTCTGGGTTTGACCTTTACTGATCTGAAATGGAACACATACATCAAGTCTCTGGCCAAGGTCACTGGGAAAATGGTGAGATCCTTCTACCCCTCCAGAAAATATCTCACTAATGATGCAATTCTCTATGTATATAAAAGCCAAGTACGTCCAAGGATGGAGTACTGCTGCCACATCTGGACAGGAGCTACTAAAAACAGCCTGTCCTGCCTTGACAGAGTACAAAATAGACTTCGTGGCTTGGTGGGTGACGCCCTTTTCTCTTCCTGCGACCTCTCTCCCACAGAAGAGACGTTGCGAGCCTGTCTTTGTTTTATCGTTATTTCCATGGCAAGTGCTCGTCTAAGCTCCATTCTCTGGTCCCCCCACCCCCTCGCTAATCTTTCACGGAAAACACCCGACTAGCTGAAACCACTGTCAATAATTTTCCCCACTCTTTATCTGTGCCTAAATCAAAACGGAGATTCCATGAACAAAGCTTCTTTCTTAGAACTGCACGCCTGTGGAACTCTCTGCCGCTTGCCTGTTTTCCTCCCGACATCAACTTAGATGTCTTCAAGTCCAACACAAATAAATTCCTGATAAACTGCCCCCTTAAATAATGACACTTTATCAAATCTTCAATATTAACTATTACTACGATACTATCCCATTGATTACTGTACACACAATAACCCTTATCCCCGAGTGGCTTCTGGGCCTTGATGAGTGGTGAACTCCATGTATATATATATATATATATATATATATATATATATATATGTGTGTATATAAACAAGAAATCCTCACTGGAGTGTATGATAGCAGTTTTCCTCTGACTTATGTTTTCCCTTATAATTACCTTAGTAATTGCTAACGTGATTCTCGCCTTGATCAGCTAAAACCTGTGTCTGTCATAGGCTAGTCTTGCAGAATAATTGTTTAGAAAATAGGTAAAACTCTGTATTTAAACTCGATAAATGCTATTAAAGATTTGTTTAATATTCGTCGAATATTATAGTTTTCACTTAACGTCAGTTTAGGGTAGAAAGTTAAAAAGATAATGCTACAAAACAAATATTGCTCTTCCGTATACAATAAACTTGAATTTACCCTGTCCCGTACGAGTAGGGTGTCGGCGCTGTAACTATAATCTGATAATTATTTAAATGGTGAATCTGACAGGAATACCACTTATAGTAAGACCACACCTAGATTCGCGTTTACGTATTGAAGAAAACCATACTATATAATGCACTCACTCCTTGCCCGTTTCGGATACAAATCATCATCATGACCATGACCATCATCTATCGTCTACCGTTCAGACGAAATTCCCTCTTTGGTGGCCTCCAATATATACAGTGCATCGAAAAGTGTCTAAAAAATAGACTGTGAATTGTGGTAAATTAGGTTTTTTAAAATTATATTTTTTCACGTTACCTCCTGTCTTACGGTGGGTTTAATAGCTCACAAGTAACAAAAAATAAGAAACAATATATACACGTTCTAATAGATACATCGTTCCTCCAATGTAAAAAATTAAACCACCATCTCTGACTAAGAGAGCAATTCTACGATAGCCTCAAACGGTGATTCGCGCTGGAATTAAAGTTTGACACGCAAGCACAGGACGTTTATACTGAGCTGCCAATACTACCTTCTCTTTTGCCGGCAGGTCAGGTTGCGTTCAGAGACGATCTTCGAGGACTATTGATTTAAAAAATAATACACATACACACACACCCTCAGACACATGCACACACACACGCACATATATATATATATATATATATATATATATATATGTATATATATATATACTAGCAATATATACCCAGCGTTGCCAGGTCGTACGTCATATACGGCGTCATATATTGTCTTTGGTAACAAGCATAAAAATATGGCGTCATCATATATGACGAAATATATGATGTAACACATGAGGTTTTATGAAAAAATAAAATATAAACATTATCTATGACGCAATCTGCTTTAATGTCATATACGACGTACATTGTCAACAAACAAACGTCATGTTATGTCATATGTGATGATATTATATCTAATTACGTTATATATGACGTCATCGTAGACGTCATGTAACATATATTTCGACTTAGCAACGCTGGGTATATTCAGCTTATATATATATATATATATATATATATATATATATATATATATATATATATATATATATATTTACTTGCAGTACAGCTAGGCTTTGCTCGGGCTCTATGTACTGTTGATAACTTATGTGCATGTGGATACATATTTAAAAGTTTGACTCATGTCCAAGTAACCTACATCTAAAATTTCAAGTGTTTAGACCCAAAATTAGTGAAGGAGTTTGGTAGATTCTGCAAAGGTCAACTATTTCAACTTCGACCTCTAGGGAGCTAAATTTTCGCCCCCAAAACTGAATTAAAAGCTTGTTGTATGTTTGAATACCCTTTATGTAAAATTTCACGTATTTGACCCAAAATTGAATAGTTTGCTAGAGACCGCACAGGTCAAATCTTTTGAACTATGCAAACATTTAATGAGATTGGGCCAGAAAAATTGGAACTTAAATACTGATCTTTAATGATATCTATTAATCCATAACTGTACAGTGTACGCATATACTAAGATATAGTTCGTTGCACAAAAATATAAAAATATTTAAACTTTTACATGATCTGCTCAGTAGTCTCTATAAATACACAGGGACAGAATTGTTCTACTCATGTAGAATGCTGAAGTCAAATACTGAAAATCGATCCATAAAATATAACTCCTTATAAAATTATATATGGATATATGAAATAATAATAATAATAATAATAATAATAATAATAATAATAATAATAATAATAATAATAATAAAGAAGAAGAAAAAGAAGAGGAGGAAAGAAAAATCCTGCCAGATTGTAGATTTTGTGGTTCCAGCAGTTCACAGAGTGAAGAGGAAGGAGACTGTGAAGCGAAGAAAATACACAGAATTGGCCAAAGAGCACAAAGGGATCTGGAAAGTGAATAAAGTCAAAACAACACCACTAATAATAAGAGCATTAGGAACAATACTGACTGAAAAATTGGAATCAGAGGGATGGCTGATAAAATACAATGGATAACAATAAGGAAAACGGCAGAAATATTAAGAAAAACCCCGTTGAATGCGGCGAATAACATCACACATAAAATAAAACTACAAACTGAGCATACAAAAACAAATGCAGATGTAAAACAAAGGAACATTACATGCAATCATGAAAACTGAAACGGTATAATTGTAATGGTACCTGCATGCATTCCGGCCAACCCATTGTGTGTGTATAGCGCGATAAACTGGCACCATACCAAATAAATGAGGAGGGGCAAGGAGAATGGAAAAACCGTGGAGAGAAAGCACTAACCAGCCCTCCGTTGGATGAGTGTAAAGGGGACTGGGACCTTGAAAAGGCATTGCCATTGAAATTCCAACGAAGACCAATAATCGCTGCCAATGAGAAATCAATGGAAAGCAGCTGTTGCGATAATGCGAATTCTTTTGCAAAGCTATGCAAAGAGATAGAGAGTACTGGAAATCTGGGGAGACTTGACTCAAACTCCAGAGAAACATCACAAGTTATTATAAAAGAGAAATCTTTGATGATGGACTTTGATAGTAATAATAATAATAATAATAATAATAATAATAATGATAATGATAATGATAATAATAATAATAATAATAATAATAATACGAAGAATAATAATAATAAGAAGACGAAACCTGGTGATGATTTGACAAAATTTGATATGAAGGTTGATACAGTAAGTCTAATATGTGTCGTACAGGAGCAAGCGCTTAGGAAAACTAATGTGAATATAACATTGAGAAAAGCTACTAAAAGCATCTTGTGCCGATAGTGTTGACAGCAAAATTAGTATATGCAATAGATTGTCAGTAATTGTGAAAGGTTCCCTCGTAAATATTATAAGAGATGTCAGAACAATATTGCAAGAAAAGTTTATTAGAATATACGTAAGAAAATAAGGTTAGAATGCAGAGAAAATAGTACGAGCGTGTTCTAGAACGGGTGGTTGAGAGTGATAATATGAGATTATTGTCGGATATGAATATTCAATGGAATAATTTGCTTGAAGCAAGAAGATCAGGTCTAGACTTGTTAGCATTATAGAAACACGACGTAATACTCATTAATATAGCACTACCAGCCGATGCGAATGTGAAGGAAAAAGTAAAAGAGAAGTTCGAAAATTATCAAGAATTAGAAAAAAAGGAGATAATAAATTGTGGAAGTTAAAGAAGGTGAAAATTGTATTTGTTGTGATGGGGGAGCTAGGGAATGTAGCAAACGAATTTGAAAGGTGGATTAAAAAACTTATCATCTATTGTAGGCTGAATTATTTCAAGATACTTTTTTGTTGGAAACTTCCAGAATCTTGCAGAAAGTGCTGGTCCTCTGAGAGCACTCGATATGATAGCTTTTGGTCATTTGATATGATTTTTTTCAAAAAGGAGTCACCACATATCAAGACCCTGAGACAACTCTAGGATAAGGGTTAATGTGTGTACGATAGCCATCGGGACAGTAGCGTAGTAATCGTTTGTGGTGGAAAGATTATTTAATAGGACGGTTCACTAAGAACTTGTTTAAGATGGCATTATTGTAGTCAGCTGGAAAGTCGATCAGCAGAACAGAGATCCACAGGCGGGCAGTTATAGGAAAATAGGTTTGTTCATGAAATTCGCGTCTAGTTTTAGGCACCGATAGAGAGTGGAAGAGTTTATAGGGATTTTGGCTAGATGAGTTATTTGTGAAAGATTGGTGAGGATGGGGGCAATTGATTGGAGTTTAGTCGAATTCTTGTTATAAAAATAATGATAGGGCAAAGACAAGCTCACAACGTCTCTTCTGTAGGAAAGAAATTTCAGAAAAGAGAAAATGGACATTACCTGCTAGATTACGAAGTCAGTTTTGAACGCTATCAGTATAGTGTGCTCCGAGCAGCTCCTACCTAAATGTGGTCACAGTACTCGATCCTAGGGCGTACTTATCAATTATGACGGTAGAAAAATGCATCAGCAATCTACCAGAGCGGTAGAATGTATAATCATTTTTTCCAGGTTGGCAAGAGATTTGATGTACGGGCCCCATTTCAGATCAGAAGTGAATGTCGAAACAAGAAGCTTGTTTAAACATGAAGCTTCCTCAAGATGAGAGCCGTTCGTTTCTATTATGGCCATATGTAGGTCAAAGCGTTGATGATAAAAGAACGAAGATTGGTTTTAAATGCATTGAGATTTACCAACAACCTTTTTCCCCATTGCACCACGCGCCAAGATCAAAAGAGTAAGAATACGAGAGATCCTGCCCATTTCAGGCCATTGAAGTGTTGCCACAGTTTCGTCTGCATGAATGACTACGAATGATCTAAGAATGTGATTTGGGAGATAGTTTATGAAGACTAGGGAGGCAGTTGGCTTCATGATGGAGCCCTGAAGGATACCAGCATTAATACTGTGAGCTTTTGGTTGCTACTCTTATAAACATATCAGATAGGAATGATTTAATAATTGAGAATACATTTCCAACTATTCCATAGTTGAAGATCTTATATAGTAGATCATTATGCCATACCCTATCAAAAGCCTTTGATATGTCAAGAACTATAGTCATAGAAATGAAGCCCGCATCGAGTGATTCACAAATGTTGTTATTACTGTTAGCACATCAGCTGTAGAGGGAAATGACAATCGCCTGAATTTTTAAATACGGCGAACACAGTGATGAGGTTTTCCCGGGTGTTGGGAAGCATTTTTCTTAAAGTTAACGTTTAAACAGCTTAGTAATTACAGAGGCTAGTTCTGTTTGAAGCTTTTTGAGCACTATAATTAGAATGCCATCGGGGCCAGTTGCCTTACTAGAATCGAGGTTTTTGATAAGCTTGGCAACATCACGTACAGTTATTTGTATATCGCATAGTGTGTTTTTAAACAGAGGGGGAAATATAGGGGATAGCCCCCTCCCGATCGCATAAGGTAGAATTTGCAGTAAAGTTCTTAGTAAAAACGTTTTGCTGTGTATGATATTGATGAGATTACCCCAGGTCTATTGATATTGATTGGTTCAGGATCTTGTTTGTTATTCGGCAAAACTCATGGGAACCAAGATGTCACAATACATCTATTTCGCTGAAAGCAGTGAAAGTAGTCATTTCGATTCGCAATGGCAGCGGCATATTCAAGAGAGAACCACGACTGGCTGTTAAGTTTCTGTTGGAATTTCTTGAGGGGGTATGAGGCGATCTATATTGACGATTAACCATTCAGTCAGGGCTGATACTATATAAGGCACGTTAATTTTAAACATGGCATGCAGAGGAATATCTTCTATAAATGTACGGAAGTTATCCCAGTCAGCCATAAAGTATCGATATACTGCACGATGGAGCATACAAATGAGGAATAACATTTTGTTTTTATTTTAACTGAGACAATCGAGTGGTCGGAAGATCCCAGTGGGGAGGCATAACAGAGGATGAGCATAGCTCTCGGCAAGTTGTGAGAAAAAAAGGTCTAGGAGACTTGCCTACTGGCCGTCAGTGTTGGCACATGGATGGGTTCGTGAACAATCTGAGTTAAGTCATTGGCGATGGAGAAATCATAGCAGAACTTACCCTCAGCATCCATTTTGTTTGAGTGGGCTAGCTATTTAATATTGTACACATTAAAGACACCACAGACGTAAATGTTAGCCGAAGGATAAGCAGACAAGATGTGGTCAATTTTCTCACAGATGCTCTTTAAAATCGTAACTCTGCTGTTGTGGGAGCGACAGAGAGCAAATATGCTACTCGGAATCACATATTGCGCAATTTTGGGTCTTCTCTAAAGATGTTCATCTCACATGGAAAGCCATCTCTAGTGTAGGCATATATCTCATACCCATGGCGATATTGTGGGGTATATTTTGATGTAAAATTAGAGTATCCTTTAATCGCGAATCTATCTGGTCCAATGAATGAGTATCCTTTAATTGCGAAGTCATCGGTCTAATGAAGATTTTGACGGTGTAAAACTAAGTCGTAGACATGAGTTAGAAACAGTGATGCGTCATTGAATTCCTGGCAAAATTGTATTGATAATGGCACTATGTAGAAAAATTAATTCTGGATCACAAAATGTTGCCGTTTTAATGGTACCGCCCCCGTAGTCGTAACTCTTTAACTTTTGAATTAAGTAAATATGTCTTTACTTTTGGAACAACCCTCGTATGACAAAGCGCGCTTCAAACGCCTATGCGCAACCATCGTTTATCGCTGGCAAAATGCATTGATAATAATGGGGACTGCATAGGAAAAGTCACCCATGTTAACGTTACCTTCATACCTTTTCTAGCCTTTTGTCGCTATTTTAATCATATGCTGCTTGCTAGATAATCACAGGTACGTTCGCTTTGGCACGGGCTACACATGTATCCATAAAAGAGTTACCGAATATAATATCAATCAACTGTTGTATTGGATCCTTGGGATGTTTTGCCATGCTTTCCTCCAATCTGATAACTTATACTAAATTTATTGGATGTATACGCAGACGCTTCCACATAGCACATCTTCTAGAACGAACTGCGAGTAACATAGACACGCACTTTTTCATTGTCAAAGTATATCATTCATAAAACCTTATTAATTGCAAAAATAAAAATAATTGTTATAAATTTACATAAAAGTGTAAATGATAGATCTCCTTCATCAAAATAGCTGACAGTTTATTTGATAGTATGATGAATTATCTGTCTATATAATCAACGTCTTAACTAGTATATACACTGAGTCGAATCATATGGTTAAGAACTAAGTAACTGTTCGAAAGTATATTTCTCAGAGTTCATATCATAATTTCATTAGAAAACTCTGGCATCCTTGATTGATTGCTTGAATCTTTTAATGAATAATTTTACCAAGCATTCTTCATCAGCTTTTGTTTCGGTTTCGATTCTAGCTGATGGTTTTACATTATATGTTTTACAAATTTTTCAAAACTATGACCATATATCGGGTACAATATAATTATAAATAATCGATAAATAATTGACTTGATAATAATATATATGAACTCTGCATAAATTAAAATACTATATTTAAGTGTATTTTACGATCGGCCAAAGACAGACGCCTCTACTAGAATACACACACACACACACACACCACACGCACACACCACACACACACACACACACACACACACACACACACACACACACACACACACACACACATATATATATATAGAGAGGACTATTCATTCAATCACATACATTAATATACGAAAATATAATTTTATGCGTAAATTTTCAGTATTTACTTCAACAGCGCTCAATATATAGGTAGAGTAAGGTTGTAAGTTATAAAAATATATATGCCAATCACGCTACACAGAATATTCCGCGTTTCAATCTTTATATATATATATATATATATATATATATATATATATATATATATATAGTCTTTAATGTTTTTGACCTCGGTCAAATAGTTCTGAAATAGGTCGATCCGACTCCGCATCTGCAACTTACTAAATGTTATATAATAGAGGTGTTTATCACCAAATTAAGACACAAAAGTTGTGTAATGTTTCATTCACTGAAAAGGGTTCATACTTGTACACAAAAAGAAAACTAGGGCGTTTGTTGGGAATTTCGGATTAAGTTCATACTGGGGAGAAATAACTCGTTTATAAGAACGAGAACGAATATTCTCTAAAAAAAATTAGTTAGCTATCATATTAAAGATAAAGACGTTAAGGATCATTTCCCTCTAAATGATTATCAAAGATTTTCTCTCAGTTATAACACTATTAGCAATCTGTCACGCCTCTGTTCCATACCGAAACAGCCTTGAAGCTCTTGTTACATTGCCGTCTTTATATCTGCCATGCGTCATGTCGTCTGACGTCTCTTTGTTTTCCACTCTTTTTAACCTAATACTCACAACTAATCCTTAGGCCGTCGCTTTCTGTTATTTTTCTCGCAATTTCTTAATTTTCGTGTCACTTCCACTTGTACTTAGTTCTACCCCTGTAAAGATTAACATTGGCTAATATAATCATTATCCTAAATAGGGCAATTTATTATGCAATTGTTTCAGACCTATGTAAGTGTTATTCAGATTTTATTTTATTCCCGTTCCTTCCCAGTAGCCTTTGAAAACATCTAAAGCGCTAAAAGTGAGTTGTGAACTAAACAAATATAGACGCAATTATCGATAAAAGCGTTTTTATCGTATAAATTTAATGAGGCTGTATGTGTGGCAACTGCATTTACAGAGGAGCTGACAGCTAATGTCATAACAAAACTGAAACGGAAGTGTAGCTGAAGCCATTAAGCTTACAATAAGCGAACACGGGAACAGTATAAAAGCGGGTTTTATTAGTGCAGAAAGCTGTGAATTCAAACGAACAATTTTGCAGACAGTGTTTGTTTTCTGTCATTGACGCGAGTCAATGTATCAAATACTAGCCACCACCCACAAGTTGCCAAGGACAGAATGAGAACGCAAACTCAATTCTACTCCCAAACATAGACATCATATTATCTGTTTTCTCATATGAGATTAAGATTGTTTGCTTGAAGTTGTCTCGTGCGTATATAAACGAAATTGATAGAAGGTAATATAATGCAAAGGTGTAACAAATAGACACATACTAAAGAGAATTACGATATAAAGAGGAATAAACTATGCAGATTCAATTTTTGTCGATACTGTATCTATGCCTTAAATTAATTTCCAGACATTTTCAACAGCCATTTGAAATTTTCGTGAACGCTTGAAAATTCAGTATATTATTACTATACATCTTATTAGATAACTGACTAATTTTTAATATTTCAGATTCAAATAAACAGCTGCAGCAGGAATTACAATAGACTGTACTAAAGCCTGATTGTCGCGGATGATGAATTAAAAAAATACAATCTGGACGTAAGAACACTTTAGAGGAATTATATGCGACAAAATTCTGTTTTAAACCTGGTCCACTGCCAGAGAAACGTGTGAGATGCTTTAGACTGCTTTTGGGGTATATTTCATGAAACGAACATCAGTTGTTTGTGGCAAAAGAAATTCAGTGAAGGCAGGGAGTTTGTGAAGGATACTGATAGGCATGGAAGGAGTAAGGATATCAGAACACCAGAATCGATTGGCCAAATAAAGAATTTAATACATAACGACTGTCGTGTGTCTAAAGAGAAAATAAGTGCACAGTTTGATGTCACGAGGAACTGAAGATACGGAAGATTCCCGAAGATTTTGTCCCAAGAGTACTCAGAGTAGATAACAAAAAACGTTGTTATGGGCATCAAGACATGTCCTTGCCCTCCCTATATGTCAAACCTTTTTCCATATAACTTTTAGTTATTCCCTAAACTCGAAGAAAAGATTAGACGCTGTCGTTATAAGGCAAACAAGGAGATCAAAGAGGTCTTTACGTGACACACACGAGAGAACTTCCATGGGACAACCCAGAAGGTGTTGGACAGGTAAAACAAGTGCACTGCAACTCGAAGAGCTTACTTCGAAGGGGACTAGAGTTTTATGTGTTTACTATCAATAAAAGTGTCTATATGAAAAATGTCTGAAAACTTATTGAACGCACCATTTCTTTCTTTTTTTAATTTAATACTTTCATTGTGTTATTACTTTCTTCAGCATGATCAGATAGAATTTTTGCGTTATTTAATATTTCGGGAAATTTTTCTTCCTGTTCGACCTTAGTTCAAACATTTGCATAGCTTATTTAACCATTATATCTTTATTTGTTTACGTCTGTACTATTCGTAAAACTTCTGCATTGTATTGCTTTCTATACATTTCCTTTACGTACTATTTTCTGATCTTAGAATTTTTATAAATCCTCACCACTCAAAAAGAAACAAAAATCATTGCAATTCATTCAGTTCTATCAAGAACGCTGGACTTACGATAATCTATATATCTATAAAACTTAAATTGTGTGTGTGTCTGTGTATGTGTTTGAGTGTGTGTGTTTGTGTACATTTCCCGTCCAAATAATTTTATCAATTTTTAGTCTACAAACGCGAGATTTGACATATGGAGTATTGAGATAAAGGAAAATCTTTTTAATCGTTTTACATGCCAGAAATGTGGCTGTCTAAGAGTCAAAGTTCAACGATTTGATCTTTGAAAACTCTACCGAAATCCCCCGCCAGTTTTGCATCTAAACACTTGAAATTTTAGATGGAGGTTACTTGGCTATGGATCAGACGTTTTAATTTGATTTTAACCTAAAAAAATAAATGTTAAGCGGTTACAATTGGCGTCAAAGTTTTAAAAGATTTACATCTGCGGTCTCTACCATATTACTCAGCCAATTTTTGATCGAAATATTTGAAATTTTGCATAAAGTTTGTTCAGACATTAGACAAGCTTTTTAGTCGTTTTTTGGCCGACAATTTGACTGCCAAGTGGTCAAAGTTTAAGATATGTGTCCTTTGCGGTCTCTAGCAAACTATTCAGCACATTTTGGGTTTAAGACTTGAAATTTTACAAAAAGTGTATTCAGACATGCAGCAAGCTTTTTTAATCAGTTTTGCGGCAAGAATTTGACTGCATGGAGATCAAAGTGGAAAGAGTTGACATTTGCAGACTCTATTATACTCCTCCGCCAATTTTGGGTCTAAACACTTGAAATTTTAGATGTACGTTACTGGACAGGAGTCAAACGTTTTAATATATATATATATATATGCACATAAGTTTATGAACAGTACATAAGATCTGAGCAAAGTCGGGCTGAACTGCTAGTATTGTAAAAAGTTATACTTTAATTTGCAATTAATAAATCCCCAGTTCTTATTAACTTATCTCATCATTCGAGTAGAATAAAACACAGGGCCAATTTTTAATGAAAATGAAATATAATTCTTCCAAGACAGTCTCTCTGGATTGATACAAAAAACAAACATTTCCTCAATCTAAATGGATTTCAGATTCACTGACAAAGAACAGAAAATATGAGTGGAAATATGATGAGGTATACTAAACTTTACTTTTACACAAGAATAAAAAAAAATCATTTTTGCACTTTATGGATGTATGTCTGTAACGCGGCTTTTACTTTATTATAAAGCAAACATAATATATAAAATAATATTCCAATTCAATTGTAAAACTTCATTTGAAATAAGTTGTGTTTTATTTAAATTAAATTTCAAGTTAAGACGATTTTATATACGATTTATTACTTTTGTAGTGACGCGAACGTTTTAGTTTATCTACCCTCAGCGTGTTTAAAAAGGAGAAAAAAAATATCCGATTTATGTAAATCCACATTTAGGTACTCGTATAGAATAAGAGCCGCGCTATCATCAACTTATTCCGGCAGATTACGTAAGCCACCGGAAGATGCCTAAGGAGAGTTTCGTGTTGTTTCCGTAAAAACGCTGGCAATTGTTTCATTAAAAACAACATTATTTTCAAGAAAAATACAATGTAAAGAAAATTTAAACAAAATTTAAAGGAGAATTTTCAGATTAAGTATAAATAACAATCGTCGTATGGGAAGTTTGATGAATTAATATTAAATGTTGTCAATAGAAAACAATCATACCGCATGTAGGTAAGGATTAAGGTAATATGCTTAGGAAAGGAGTTAGGCTGGGTTTCCGTTAGAGTTAGGGTTAGCGTTAGTGTTGTGAAGACGCCCACTAATTAACATAGGCGGATGAGTGAGATATATAAACGTATCAATCACCCATACCGGGGGAGTTCGGCAACGACCGTCAAATAGGCAAGAAGCCAGTAAGACATGCAACACGTCACCTGCCGGAATATCTCCAACTGAAGTATATCTGAAGACATGTAAATATATATGTAACTTTTCTTCCTAATATATTATTGTATACCTTTACTTTCCGTGTTCTTGTTAATTATTTGTGCAGACACAAAAGTTAGGGTTAAGGCTAGGTTATCTTCTGATTTGAAGCTAGATTAGGATGTTCGATTGCAAATAACTTTTCATTTTTAATAAATTTAATATTCACTTCCAGTGTCTTTCCATCATTATTAGAGTCATAGTGACGATTTTAACTAGTTTTAACACATTAATTACATTTTTAACAAAACGTATATTTTATCGCGTTTGCTACTTGCGGTTACTACCATTTTTATTAGCTAAGCGTTTCGTAATTTCCTAGCGGGTTAGGCGTCCATGTCCGTAATATGCCGACATTAACATGGTCCTTATTCTCCATTAGTACCCATACCCGCTGAGTTTACCAATAGAAAACGGAAAATGGCTTAGAGGAAAATATAATACTATGCACGTTTTATGTCAGCAAGTAGAAAAGTTCAATAAAGGACAACTACCAAAAGTAGAGACGATCATGGAGATGAATTTGTATAGAGCTTGACCAACAGGTATGATGAATAGTCACTCAAGCATACAAATAACCAAGGAAATATAGTAATGAGACTGGAACTTGGCAACACGCTTCCAAAATACATAGGCATTCCCAATGGCTTTTACGCAGCAAAGATCAAACCTTGGTCGTGTGGAGTGAGGAAGAAAGGTTTGAATGATGTTGGAGCTGGCTGTTCCCTGGGAGGATAATTTCACAACTGCAGAAAGCAGAAAATATGTGCGATATTATAATCTTATGACTGAGTTCCAAGAAAATGCATACATTATAAAATATCATCATTTGGATGTAGAGCTTGAGGATACGATGGACGATAACTTATCAAAATACTACGACATCGTTTTAATTGTACAAACACAGAAATAAAAAAAAATCGAGGAAAATACGTGGAGAAAGCAGTGGAGAGTAAGCTTGGTTCAAAGGAAACAGCGAGTGTTCGAAAGAAATGTAGTTTGCAACAGTACCAATAAAACATCTTGGGGCGTCACTTCAGAGATGCAGTAGAGGAATAGATGCAGAGACTTTGAAGTTGTTCCTCCTGATGATTGTAGTACTATATCTGACTGCGGAGCTGTAAGCTGCTAAGTACTATAAACAGCGCGTACAAATTAATGGGAGGAGATCAAGTCCACAAGCTTTATATGTTTTTTTTTAATAATATGACGGACATTAAAAAGGGCAATTCTCAGATCAACAAGTGTGACTGTTCTCCGTAAAATGAAAATCTAGAGGGAGTGGCTTGTGAGTCTAAGGTGGAGTTGGAAGCGAGCATCAACTCAGTCTTCCCGGTTGCTATGCACGCAATCTCATTATTTTTTTTTTGGATAGTAAGGAATTATTCAACACGCTATCACAATTACTTCAGAAATCGCGAGTTCCTACTTTCTGCGAGTCGATATATTGCACGTTCATTTCTATATGCCTTCCTTTAGCTGCGGTCATCTAATGTTTCTAATAATTCCTAGCTTCTAATAACTTTGTCTATTTTTCACTTCACTTATGGTAGGCGATTGATGGAATGCATGCACTTTTTCGCAATAGCAATTATACAAGTTGAACTGAACAATTTAGGAAAATATTTCGTGTGTAAACATAGCTTCAATGACTGCTTTACACATTGGAGTTGTCTTATTCGCATATTGTATAAGCATGAAAAGAAAAGCTATACTCCATATGCTTTCTGGTAGCTTTACAATCAGGATTTGGTAAGGATTTTATCATTTTGAGCAACGATTCCTGTTTGAAGTCGAAAACTAAGGGTGACGGCTACTAATATCACTAGGTGATGGAAGTTTTTGAGTGTACTATTAGAATTCGTAAGGTAATCTCCGAGTACTGTAGTGCGACCATCGTCATAGATGACCTGTCAGCTGAAAAATGACGTCACCACCATAGGTCCTAGCAAGCAAGATAAGTGGAACACAGACTGTCGATAATAAGCAGACATTTTTTTACAGAAAGCGTTAGGAGACTTCAAAATTGGATTAAAAATGATAAACATGATACTTTGTACTGAAGCTCATCCAATATTAATAATAAAAATATTAATAATAAAAAACGAATTGAAAGGGAGAAAAGATGTTAAAAAGTTTAAAAAGAAAAGGAATACGATTTGATTTGTATGTAACTGAAGTTTATTCAATAGAAATAAATAAAAATGAACAATAAATATTTTTAAATAAAAAAAACAATATTTTAAAAATCAAAACTGAAAACCAAACGATAAATTAGTTTAACTGAAATACGAACAATAAATTAGTTTGACTGAAAAACGAACAATAAATTGGTTTAACTGAATAACGAACAATAAATTAGTTTAACTGAATAACGAACAGTTAGTTTAACTGAATAACAAACAATAAGTTAAAAATTAAATTCAAACAAATGTTAGTATAAACAAAGTTACTAAGGCAGAAATATTTCAAACAAAGAATATTAAAACTTTTCCAAAATCTGTTGTAGAATTTAATTAAAAGTTTAAATTTTTCTTTTTTTGAATTTTTAAAAAAATAATATTATCATTCTTTTTGCGACAAAAAATGTTTATAAGGGAATTCGATGAACTCCATATCAGCATTTTTTCAATTCGCTGAATAGTGTGACCCTTATCACAAGAGTCAACATGAAATAATCAATTTTGATGAGCCAAAATATTTAAAGTTATGTACATGGCTAATTTTCTCTGATAAATCGAATGTAAAAAACAATCGAATTTTGTAAGTTTGTTTATAACTATATAATTATATAAGACAAAACTATTAGTTATATCATTTGGGTATAGCAGAGAACCTCTGGTATTACCCTGAAAGTAACTGTTTAATTCAGCTCTTTCTTCAACAGCCTCTCTCCGGGATATTTGATTTTTGCAGCTATTGCATTTCAGTTTTTTGAAAACTGCATGACAGCAATAACCTGCTAAGTATAATATAACAGGAAGTACTTCCTTGAATTGATTAACATCATCTTCTGTTACATCTATGTTAAATTTATAAACATGCAGCTCTTGCTTCCTTGTCATTTCATCCCAGTTAGTTTCTTTTAAATTTTTCAATTCAATAGTTCGATTATTAATTGGTAAGCTCAATTTTAAAACTAACAACATTCTGAGTTGTTTTCACATTCATACACCTGAGGTATCGATATATTATACAGATCTCCACTAAGTTTTCGATACTGGCCAAACCTTGCCTCAAGGTTATCTATCTGAAACTTCCCTGGTAATATATACACCATGTTCAGTACATTTATACAATATTTAGTCAATTCTAAAATTGCGTAAGTAGTATGATGCAAAGCAGTATGTTTCCTTTGTTAACTTACCAGTTCTTCCAGGAATGCTATTCCAAGTTTCTAACCAGTCACAGAACACATTTAGGAAGCTATAATTATCACTATTTAATGTAAGTGGATTAGCATATTTATTACGAAGTCGACAACCTTTATATGGTGTTTTCACATTCAGTATTGTCAACCAAATATAACACATTTGAATACATTCTGCGATTTCTGCATAATTTGGCAAGCATTCCTGTTTTTCTGAGGTTAGCAAACCTTGAATAGTATATTCGTTGAAAATTTGTAAAACCAATTAACATTTTGACTTTCAAAAGTAGTCGGAGAAAGGGCTTTTGAAGTCAACTTATAGCAATATTTCACAAGTGATTGAGATTCTAGGGCATAAAGTTTGTGTAAACTAGAAAATGGAGCACTTTAGATGTTATCTAATTCATGATTTTCATTATAATAAAACTTTGGGAACATCATGCATTTACGTTCATCTTTCTGGGAAAGCCAATAATTTCTAATGCATTTTAATATATGCACTGAGTCAAAAAAAAGAAAAGAGGGCTAGACGTTCTAACTGGATGGGGATATACAATTGAAAGCTTTGATGGGCTACATAAGAAAGACATAGCTTTTTTATTTATTGCATTATTATCTGTTATAACAGATAATACCTTAAACCCTATGTCTTTTAAGCCATTACTACACGTTTAATTATGTCAAATAAGTTCTACGCTAGAAGATATTAAGTTGGCATAACAGGCACAACATCCTTATATTGTGAGAATACACTGCTAAGCATAAAAGCAAATAGACTTGTGGCAGGTTCATTGCTGTTGTTAGCTAAGCCAACAGTATTACCACCTTTATAATCAAGATAAGGTTTGAGATGTATTTCCTCAACAAGTAAAGCTACTGTGATGTCATTCTGCATTAGTAACTTGAACTTACTTTTAATATGCATGAGGATATTGTTATATTGTTGTTCAATGACATGATTCATAGAAGTTGACAAGGTTAATCTTCGAATGGTTGAATAGCATGGTAAAATTACATCTGTAATGTCTCTTAATAGTTTGTACCCTCTAGGAGAGCAGTTATATAATAAGGAAGAAAATACCATCATTTCACTCGAATAATTAACCATATTCATTGTCATTATATTAATTTGTTCATATATGAACTTAATGGCATCAAAATATTTAAATGATTCATCTTGCACTAATAGCAAAAATGATAAGATTAATTTTAATAAAGAACTTTTATATGCAGTCTTTATTTCCTGTTCTTCGATTTCCATTTTTTTCATGTTTTCCATCAAAATCTACAGTGTATTTTCCCCTGTGTCATGTTTAGGAATTCTATACTCCCCTATAGCACTCATTTACACATCACTACATAATACTCTAACGGCCAAGTCCGGTTCAATCACCACAGACATTTTTATTTTTGGGCATGAGCATCTCTTTATATGACATATAATGATGGTATTGTCTTGCCTAATAGAGGTCCAATAATTTTTATCTATTAACGTTAATTTTTTTCTAAATCATCAATATTATGGAAAGTTTTACGTTTCCGTAACTCTAACTCGTCAGCAACACTTTCACATAATGCACGCTTAAGAGCAGATTTTTCTAAACGCATTTTCTTTGCGTTAGGAGACTCTCTAAAAGTGGTTGATGACGATAAATAGGAGGAACAGTTTGTAATATTCGAAGAATAACACCATCCTTAAGCTAGGGATTTTTTTTTTTTAATTTAACACTAATTGTCTTTCCAGTCCTTTCATCAAATGCTGATGCCTCTCGCTGTATGTCTTCAGGTCGAAAATGAAGTTCACATAATTAAAGAAATAATTTAAAAGAAAATCGTACCATGTTTGACTTAATACAAAAAAAAAGAAGAAAACACATGACATAAAACGATAAAATAAAAAAATAAGGTAAATATGCAGAATTAGTCCACCCTCGAAAAATCCTTTTAAATTACCACTTTTATACGTTTTCGGGGGTGCTGAAAACGAAAATAACATTTAAAATTACGGCAAACTAGTAGTTTCCAAGATATAAAGAGATGTTAGTTAAAAAAGGGGGAGGGGGATAATTTAACCTAAAACGACCACCCACTTTATGGTCAATTTTTTTTTTCATGGGCAATGAGCATTTTTTTTTTAAATTACATTTTCGCCTCAAGCAAGGCGAAGTGCCTTTTTGATGTAGGAATGAACACAACTAAACGTAAAATGAGCACCTACAGTTGACCCCCTCTCCCCGACAAAAATTCTGTTTACACTTTTTGAAAAGGGGTGCTCATTTTACGGTAAACTGTGTTCATTGTACGTTGACTTCCAACCCCCAACATAAAGGTGCCCATGCTAATTTTTCTCCGCTTTTATTTGTTAAAAAGAAAGCGCCCTAAAAAACAATGGCCATAAAGTGGGTGCTCATTTTACGTTATATTTTTAGAGAAAAGTGATCCCACATTTTTTAAAACTAACATTTCTTCATATCTTGGGAACCACTTGTTTGTCGTAATTTTAAACGTTATTTTCGTTTACAGGGCAACTAGCAGTATCAGAATTTTGGGGGAATTTTTACAACCATAACATAAAACTGCGAATAACATATACAAAACTCGTAACTTCTCTGTTTAAAGTGGATGGTTTATTTTCTTCATGGAATATACTTCTAAAATAAACTATTAAAATTGTTTAAAAAATAATAGAAATATTATTTTTTTTATTGCCGGCATTTTGTAAACACTTTTTTTTAAAATAAAAAAATAATATTTCTATTATTTCTTAAAACAATTTTAATAGTTTATTTTGGAAGTATATTCTCTAAAATTCTGACACCAACAGGGCCACGACATTTACCACAAATAATTATTAATAAACTTTTGGGATAACAAAAACGGTCATAAACTTAAAAAAAGTTTAATCTATTTCACGCTGATATAAATATTGTACAGTAAAATAGTTGAACTAAAAAGATAAATGACTTTTCTTATTTAGAATTATTTAAACAAGGAGTTCCGTTTTTACGATATCGCTTTTATTAAATTGTTAGGTGAAAGTACATAATATTTTCACCATACTTCCTATTTTAAATAAGTTTCTAGGTTTATCATTTCAGCACATAACTTAAGTTACATGCAAAATTCATTTTTTATATACATACTTTCATTTTTATTTTAAAATACGTTCTAAAAAATAAATAAATAAAAATAAAAACGGCGCATTTTTTTATTTTTAAATATCTCAAACATTTTAACACTTACTCTGCTATATTTAGATGGAGTAAAATCCATTCTTTTTATTGCATTAATCCACTGGTAAATTATTCTCTTTTTTTGGGGGGAAATGAAAACACGGTAACTTTTGGTCCATTTTCGTAGTTACCTCGGCATTTTGGAACTATAGATCTCGACGGAATGTTTAAATTTATTTAACCCTCCAAAGCTTTAAAACAACTTTCGGTTTAGTCATGAGACACGTGACCAAATTTCAACACACCGATGTTCATTACGTAACCAGACTAAATTATAGTCGTCGCTAGGCCATCATATTACGGTAGCCACGACTGTAGTTAGGAATACATCTAAAAGTAAGGCCTGCTGATTTTAATAATCTGTGGAGTGAACGCCTGTGTAAATGAATGAGCTATAGATAAGCTCTATTTGTAACTAGAGAAACTAAACCAATTGTGATGGACGTTACATTTTCATCACACTTTGCATTTTGTCTATGTAGTTGCATCTTCAATCTCTTCTTATTTCATTCCTCTTACTTTATCTCTCTCTCTCTCTCTCTCTCTATGTATATATATATATATATATATATATATATATATATATATATATATATATATATATATGGCATTTCTTTCATTAATTTCTTTAGTTGTAACTTATCTTCGAATTTCTTATTCAAATTTCATACTTGTACTATTTTTTATTATTTCGTGTACTATTTAGTTGAATCTTTTTTTTTAGTTGTTTTTATAGTATATAGTTTTTATTAATATTTGCTTATACATATATTATTTACATCCATTTTTATCCTTTCGTCTCATACATAAACAATTTCATATCTTGTCTGGAGCGACTTCTATAAAAAATAAATTATTAATGTCTTTTTTATCCTTCATCTAATACATAAGTTTCTACATTAGTTTTATCGCCGTTTTCTTATCACATTTTAACCCTTCTATGTTTTGCCTTTTTTCTTTCTTTCTTTTGCTCCAAGTTATTTATACATTTTTATCAGGGTATCACAGCTTATTAAGCCCCAAGTGAGACTCGATGGTCAGGGTTAATGTGTACCGTGTAGACTGTTAAACAACGTCTTGATGATCTGCAATAGTAGACCTTGGGAAGGATTTGATTATTTAAGAAAACTTATTCGCATTAGATTTCAAAACGACTATGTTATAATTAGCTGGGAAACAGTTCTGCGGTAATATGTCCCACAGACGCACATTTCTAAGAGAAAAACTCTGCTTATGGGATTATTGTTTAAATTTATGCACTGATAGAGAGCACGAGAAATTATTGGCAGTCGTGGTAACTAGACGAATAGTTGTTGCAAATGTTCTGCAGGAGATGCGCATAAACTGGAGCTCAGTAGAGCATCCACCATAAAAATAGAGCAGACGTAACATCGCAACGTCTCTGTTGTTAGATAAAAGAAATAGGAAAACGAAAAGTCCTAGCTCACTAGATTCCAAAAACGGTTTTGTATTCTGTCAAGTTATGGAAGGGACACTTTGAGCAGCACCTCCCAAGTTGTGACAACTGTACTTAGTTTTAGGATGTACTAAATTCTTAGATAATGATATCAACTGTGAGATATTTGCGATGTTTTTTAATCGTAAGCAAATTCCTACCGTTCTCATCCTCTTCTAGTCTGACACGCAGGTTCCCGTCAGATCCACGAAGTTAAGCAATGATGAGCCTGGCCAGTGTCAGAGGGGTGAGCATTTGGGACTTCCAGGTGCTGTGTGTGCTCTCCGCTTATGTCGGCATTGTTTCCAGTCGTCCTGAACTTCTCCTTGCCACTGGACTCAAGCAGTGCCGATTCAGGTATTGTGTGTCTGAGGATTGCGCAACCTTTCGCGCAGTCGCCCCATACAGGGGTATCCTTTGCCTTTCGAGACTGGACAGAGACATCGATTTCGATTTCACATCTTCTAGATTATTTTTCTCTCCTTCTCCTGCATTCGTCATCATTTATTTTATCAACAACCACTCACCGATTTGGTAACTATGCAAACCGGTGATCTTCAACACGCCAACCACTTACCTATGCTTGACCATCTCTGTATGAAATCTAATACGAAATCAATAAGTTGTCTCTTTCTCAAAATAGTTTTTCAAATCGATTCCTTTCGAAACACAACTCTTAAACGTTGTAGAATTGCATTATGTTCGCACACGGCGCTACCCCACTTACGGATATTCGTTTCTAGACTGTCTAGAACATTCAGTTACTGCTTCATTGTTGTCCGTAATAGACCCATTGTTGACCATCTTATTTGCCTTTTATTAGACTAATGCAGTTTGCTGTCGACTCTGTGGACTCCTGACCTCATCTTAGTAACAGCACAATTCACGAACATCGTGTTTTGAGTGAGCCTGTTGCGGTGTGACGTTTTCGACGGTAATTGCGTTATTCACATAAGCCGTACAGATTACAGTCAGAGGGCGTTAATCTCTACATATTGCCGACCAACAGCTAGTGGTCATCTAGTGCAATTGTGTCAGTTTTCAGTTTTCACAAGCTATACTTCGTGTTCGTTAACAAGAATTCACAAATAACATGTAATAGCACTGTCGTAAATAATCTCACCCGCTACTTAATTAACTGAAAAATGCGAAGCTCGCTGTTTGTTTGTTAATAAACAGACGGTTTGAGCACTATAAAAGTGGTGGATGGATGGATGTTTGTTTAAGATAGACATTCGGTAAGGTTATTTGCGGGCATTGCTTCCGTAGTCGAGTGGTAGAACTGCCGACTGTCAACACGACGGTTCTAGGTTCAATGCTTCGCTTAGGAGAGGTGATAGTCTAGCGGCACAGATGAGTTGTAATACCACGAAACAGGACTGTAAGTCGGTCACTACACACACACACACACACATATATATATATATATATATATATATATATATATATATTAGTGATGGGACGTTCCAATATTTTTTTGATTCCGATAAAATTTCCGATTCCATTCACGATTCTTTTTTTTTAATATTTCTATGCTTAACTGTAAAGTTGTTCATTTCAGGAGAGGGCTCGGGTATTAACCGTGTAATATACTGCTTTTCTGAAAAGCAAAAATACACTTATGGTAGGGGGGAACTATAAATGTTAGTTTCATATTTCATAATTAATAGCACTAACAGAAAATTAAATACTTAAACCAAGACAAAAATAGAAAGATTGAAAGAATCGTTTCGGTCATCGTAAAATAGGCACACATTTTACTGATTCCAATATCGATCCCGATACACCAAAATATTCACATTTTTTATTCCCGATTCCGATTCCAATTAAATGTCCCAACACTGATATATATATAGAATGCTGGGAACTATAAGTCACGTGACGTCTGAACAAAATAGAGAAACGATTTTTAGATTGTAGATTTTTGTATATTTATTTATAAATTCTACCATCTTTTTCATAAAAATGAATGACTATGAACTCCCAGGGATGGCAAACGTCTTTAATAATGTCGAATGGTATCTTGCTATGAAAATAAAACAAACTAACAAACAAACCAAAACTATGCTCTCAAAGCAGAATAAGAAATATGAAATTAGGTCAGCTCTTATATATATGTACACACATACACACAACAAAAACAAACACAAACAAACACACACACACACACACACACACACACACACACACATATATATATATATATATATATATATATATATACAAACATGACAGAAGAGAATATACACCCATAGAAAAAATTTATTTCAATAAACGTATAATTTAAAGAGAAAAAATCAAAAATAAATGGTCACAAATTTAATAACTAATACTTAGTATACATTACTATTGATGTTTTTAATACTAAGCCTCTTCTAGGCATGATATTGAGCAGTTGACAAATAATATCTTGAGGAATTTCCTGGCAGGTCTGACGCAATATCGCTAAAAGTTCACGCTTAGTCTGATTCCTATTCTTTTTGCGATAGTTTCGGTATAATATGCCCCAAAGGTTTGCAGGTTCATATCCGGGGACTGAGTTGGCCATGGAAGTTCATTCATCCTATTTTGGCTCTACCAATGTTGTGTCGCCCTAACAGAGAAACAAGAAACTCCGTGTTCCATAAATAGGGACTTAACTTGGTTCATTTTACAACACTGAGAATAAGGGTATGAGCCCCTTATGTAATATTGAAACATATTTAGCAGAATTAATGTTGTCTTCGCACTCCACCAAGTATGAGCGACTATCAATCCAAATTACATCCCGCATAAAACGGGAACCCCACTGGTTTCAGCGTTGACTGCAATCTTTTTAAGTCATTAAGTCAAATAATTACTGAGTGAAGCTTGATATCCATATCGTTCCACTATCGGGAAATAATGAAAATCGATTCTCATTAGAGTAAATAATATGAATCTACAAAGTGCTAGATCTCTTAACAATCTCACGAGCCCAATCGTTTCTGCGATTAATATTGACAGAACGAAGAAGATGTTTCCTTCTCAAAGCTTTACCATAGTAGCACACTTTGTGAAGATAGTTGACAACTATTCTAGAACTGACACAAGATTTTGTTGCAATGCCAGAGGGTTTGAACCGAGGATCCTCTTCAACATTTCTTTTCACAAAACGCAAGGTTCTTTCAGACCTGGATGAGATTTTATGCAGACTTTACCCTCTCCTGCGAATTGTACGATTACTCTATTAAGAGTAGAAGGGTATTGAAAAATTTCATGGTATTTTACGTTTACTAAGACTAACTTCATGTGGACCCATGATTTGTCCTAAAAAAAAATCTGATAGATTTGATGCTCCATTTAGTTCGTGACATTTTTCAATGTTGTTGGATGCAATTTTAATTAGATACGCTAAGTTATTTCAGCACTATTCTTATCTGTAAATATAAATACGATTATATCAATCTTAGGAAAAATATTTATCTTGGTGTC